>NW_027052833.1:0-138848 GCF_011386835.1 Chrysemys picta bellii
CATGATCATCTTATATAATCCTAGACCACCAGGGGGCCTTACATAAGGCCATGATTTGTTTACCTCATCTTATATAATCCCTAGACCACCAGGGGGGCCTTACATAAGGCCATGATTTATTACCTTGCAAGTGTCCCATCGTGACCCTTACCTCCTCATGGAACTTTCCATTAGGTTAGTGTAGGGATGATACATCCCCACACCTCCCCCCTTTTTCTTAAATAAGGCCTATAGGAGGGTCCAACTAACATTAGGACAATTACTAGCCACCTGACTACTTTCTTCGAACCTATAAAACTGACGACAGGTGACATTCAACAACTGGGAAATATATGGAGAACTATTAAAAAGCATAACATTACATAAATACCCACGAAAACCATTGGGGATCCGATGGGGTGGCCATGAACAAGCAAAAAGGGCTTTTTGGCCAGTTTGGTTTGCCCAGGTGACCCAAACATTTTGTCGTGGGTTAACAAAAGTACAGAGTTTGGACATACAAAGACCCCTGCTCCTATAATAAGGAGTCCGAACAAACAGAAGCACAGCATTATTAGGTGTTTAGGCTGTGACAAACAACAAGTGCAGGTCCGGTGTTGCGGGGCCGTTGTTCGGCTTCTGTGTGGCGGCATGGTGTTCGGGTAGCATCTGCCGGAGGGATCTTATCCGGTGGTTTTTTCCTATATGTCCTTTCAAAGTTAGATAAGCCTGGCTCCGCCATTCTTTCCAACCTATTCTGCAACTGCTTACCCTGCCCCGGGAACTTCGCCCGGAACTCTGGGGTACAAACATCATTGGTGACAGGAAAGCCGGGCTGGTTCAGGGCTCGCAATGTGTGGGACTGCGGGGGATGGCTCTCACCGGCCAAATGGGACAACTGATTCAGCATGTCCTGTAGCTGAAGGCCCTGTTTGTACATTCCCCCATTTCAACAAACGGGACAACGCGTCAGAGGGAAGCTTTTCTCCCCGCTTTTTAGCGATGCGTAATAAAAAATCATGCACCGTCTCCTCCTCTGCAGACAAAGCAGAGCCCATTTTATTAAATGCAGCCGCTCACCTGTGAGCTCACGAACGTCTCTCTCGGACGACCAGGAGCCGGTATCCTCCGGTACCTCCTGCCGCGGCTGCCACCTCCGCCTTTTCTCACCGAACGCTTTAGTCGGCTGTGAGCTCACGAACGTCTCTCTCGGACGACCAGGAGCCGGTATCCTCCGGTACCTCCCGCCGCGGCTGCCACCTCCGCCTTTTCTCACCGAACGCTTCAGTTGGCTGTGAGCTCACGAACGTCTCTCTCGGACGACCAGGAGCCGGTATCCTCCGGTACCTCCCGCCGCGGCTGCCACCTCCGCCTTTTCTCACCGAACGCTTCAGTCGGCTGTGAGCTCACGAACGTCTCTCTTGGACGACCAGGAGCCGGTATCCTCTGGTACCTCCTGCCGCGGCTACCACCTCCGCCTTTTCTCACCGAACGCTTCAGTCGGCTGTGAGCTCACGAACGTCTCTCTCGGACGACCAGGAGCCGGTATCCTCCGGTACCTCCCGCTGCGGCTGCCACCTCCGCCTTTTCTCACCGAACGCTTCAGTCGGCTGTGAGCTCACGAACGTCTCTCTCGGACGACCAGGAGCCGGTATCCTCCGGTACCTCCTGCCGCGGCTGCCACCTCCGCCTTTTCTCACCGAACGCTTCAGTCGGCTGTGAGCTCACGAACGTCTCTCTCAGACGACCAGGAGCCGGTATCCTCCGGTACCTCCTGCTGCGGCTACCACCTCCGCCTTTTCTCACCGAACGCTTCAGTTTTTGGTCGTGCTTCAGTTGACACTGAGCTTGGCAAACCATCTAAATCTTGGTAGCCTGCCCGCTTATTCCCACAGATTCCCTTTTTCTGATGATCTCTGTGAAGAAGGCCTGTCTCCACCTTAACAGGGCATGGCTGTTTGCGCTTTTTGGTAGAAGGAGTGCTGGAAGGAGAAGAGCCAGCACTGAGAGCCTCTTCAATATCTAAATTCAATTGTTCCAGTTTCTTCATGAGAGATGACAGAGTCTGACCACTCAGATCCTTTTTCTGGTTGGATCTGCTTTCTCTTTGCTCAGCTTTTGAGACAACACCTGTTGGGTCTACTGTCTGAGAACATTGATCCCTGCTCCACTGGCGGCTGTGTCTAGTATGATCTCTGCTAGCTCACTCTGGGCAAAGTCCTGGCTGCCTTGATGTCCAAGCCGAATCACGTCGGGGTCACCATTTGGGGGGTTCCATGCGGAGCAGATAAAGCACACGACCAATGTGGTTGCAAGCTGAATCCGAATTCTGTTTATTGCAAGCTTTCTTTTATAGTTTTTCTCCACATTACATAACACAATTAGGCTATAATAACACATCTACAGATTGGACAAGAAGGAGAATCATGTGTTTATCACATGTATAGCCCCACACCGATTGGTTCAACCGTTCCTTACATAAGGCCATGATTTGTTTACCTCATTTTATATAATCCTAGACCACCAGGGGGCCTTACATAAGGCCATGATCATCTTATATAATCCTAGACCACCAGGGGGCCTTACATAAGGCCATGATTTGTTTACCTCATCTTATATAATCCCTAGACCACCAGGGGGGCCTTACATAAGGCCATGATTTATTACCTTGCAAGTGTCCCATCGTGACCCTTACCTCCTCATGGAACTTTCCATTAGGTTAGTGTAGGGATGATACATCCCCACACCCTCCTTCCTTTCTCTTTATCTCTTACTTCTTTTGTCCTTTCTCTTGTTCCCCTCCCACCACCAGGAGTGGTGTGTGTGTGTGTGTGTGTGTGTGTGTGTGCGTGTGTTGGTGGGGGTGCTCTTCACCTCCCCTTGTTGGGAGTTGATCCAAAACTGTATGGTTGAAATAGTGCTTGGACTCCACTGACACTAGATGCTGCCATCGTGTGGTTTAGCATTAGTGTCTGGGATGACTTGGGGCAAGATCTCAACCTCCCCGCAACCCACTTCACTGCTGCCAGAATCCCACCTCCCCCCCCTGCTAGAGCCGCCTCCCTGCCCCACCTGGGTGGGGGTGGAGAAGAGGGTTCTGATAACTTGAGCTGTGGTTTGGAGGTGGAACAGCTGTCAAGGGCACTGAGGGGGAGGTAGCAGGAGCTCACCCTACAAGGACGGGGGTTGGCACTGGAGATTCCTAGAAAGGAGAAGACGACTCCATTCTGGGGTTCAGGAGGTGAATTCATCCCTCAGTGGTGGGCAGGTGCTGGGTGTAAATACTGCTGGTTCCAGGTGTCCTTAATTGCCCCTGATTCCTCGGGGCATTTGAGTCTCTGACAGGTTCTCGTTCCCTTGCAGGAGGAGGACGTCACGGCCAAAGGGATGCACCAGCTCCGCATCATCCGGCACTTATGCCATGTGCCTGAGACACTGGAGGGGCTGTTCCTCTGAGGCCTTAGCAACTCCCTCTCCCTGCTGCAGGTACTGCTCTGGCTCACTGTAAATGGGGAGCTAGTGGAAGGGGAAATGGAGCCCCCTGGCACTCACTAAAAGGGAAAGTGGTGGATTCTCCAACTCTTGATGTCATTGATTGAAGACTAGATGCCTTTCTGGAATGTGTGTGCCCAAAAAGTAACTATTGTACTATACTGGAAGCCTATGATATGGAGGGGGTTAGATGAGATGCTGTAAAGGTCTCTTCTGGCCAGAAAGTCTCCTACTTTTGGAAACACTGAGTGTAGTATTGGGAGCAGCCTCTGATGTTTTACTGTCTAGCTAGCTTGCTTCCTAGAATGAAGACGAATTTTGTGGTGTGATCCACAGAGCGTAGCTCAAACCTTCAAAGTGTCAGGCCAGCAGCAGGACATGAGCACTTTAGGGTTTGGTTGGGTGTGGCAGTGATATCACAAAGGCTTTTTCAAGGACCTCAGCGTACTGGTCAAAGGTGTTAGGGAGGTGGTGACCTCAGAGAGAGATGCTGTCTTCAGCCAGGGAGGACAGGGGCTTATGACCAGGGAAACTTCAGAGACCCCTGTGGCTTTGCTTCAGCAAGTCTCCTTCTCGAGGTTTCTTTTTGAGGACTGAGAGAGTGTTAGGGTTGACGTATGTGAGTGCGAGCAGGAGCCTCTTTCGAGTTTTCTCCTTTCCTTTTACTGATTTTACTTGAAAATTAGAAGGTAAGAGCCTCCAAGAGGTTTTGGAACCTGCTCAGTCTGATCCATCTGGTGCCAGCTGAATTCTCGGCATGGAAAACAGTAGTTTAAGGTGGCAGAATTTTCTTCCCTCCCTGGAATTTTGTCCCGTGGAATCACTGGGGACACTAGGGTTTGTCCTTTTCGTTTTACCTTTTCCTCCATCCCTCCTTCCTTTCTCTTCATCTCTTACTTCTTTTGTCCTTTCTCCTGTTCCCCTCCCACCACCAGGAGTGGTGTGTGTGTGTGTGTGTGTGTGTGTGTGTGTGTGTGTGTGTGTGTTGCTGGGGGTGATCTTCACCTCCTCTTGTGGGAAGTTCATCCAAAACTGTGGGGTTGAAATAGTGCTTGGACTCCACAGACACTAGATGCTGCCATCCTGTGGCTTAGCGTTAGTGTCTCGGATGACTTGGGCAAGATCTCAACCTCCCCGCAACCCACTTCACTGCTGCCAGAATCCCTCCTGCCCCCACTGCTAGGGCCGCCTCCCTGCGCAACCTGGGTTGGGGTGGAGAAGAGGGTTCTGATAACTTGAGCTGTGGTTTGGAGGTAGAACAGCTGTCAAGGGTACTGAGGGGGAGGTAGCAGGAGCTCACCCTACAAGGTGGTGGGTTGGCACTGGAGGTTACTAGAAAGGACAAGAAGACTCCATTCTGGGGTTCAGGAGGTGAATTCATCCCTCAGTGGTGGGCAGGTAGTCAGTTTAAATACTGCTGGTTCCAGGTGCCCTTAATTCCCCCTGATTCCTCGGGGCGTTTGAGTGTCTGACAGGTTCTCGTTCCCTTGCAGGAGGAGGACGTCACGGCCAAAATTGATGCACCAGCTCCGCATCATCCGGCACTTGCGCCAGATTCCTGAGACACTGCAGGGGCTGTGCCTCTGAGGCCATCAGCAACTCCCGCTCCCTGCTGCAGGTACTGCTCTGTCTCACTGTAAATGGGGAACTAGTGGAAGGGGAAATGGAGCCCCCTGGTACTCACTAAAAGGGAAAGTGGTGGATTCTCCATCTCTTGATGTCATTGAATGAAGACTAGATGCCTTTCTGGAATGTGTGTGCCCAAAAAGTAACTATTGTACTATACAGGAGGCCTATGATATGCAGGGGCTTAGATGAGATGCTCTAAAGGTCTCTTGTGGCCATAAAGTCTACAAATTTTGGAAACACTGAGTGTAGTATTGGGAGCAGCCTCTGATGTTTTAGTTTCTAGCCGGCTTGCTTCCTAGAATGAAGACGCATTGAGTGGGGTGATCCACACAGAGTAGCTGAAACCTTCAAAGTGTCAGGCCAGCAGCAGGACATTAGCACTTCCGGGGATGGGTGGGTGTGGCAGTGACATCACAAAGGCCTTTTGCAGTGTAGTAGTTCCGGGGTGGGGCTCGTCCCTTCCTGGGGTACCTGGGAGCCAGGCCGCCCCGCTACAAAGCGAATAACAGTTAGGGCCCAGACCCTTGGGTAGGGGCTGAGCACACAATTAGCAGTTCGGCGCTCAGGCCTTTGTGCAGGGACTGAGCACACAATCAACAGTTCAGAGCTCAGGCCCTTATGCAGGGACTGAGCACAGAATCAACAGTTCAGAGCTCAGGCCCTTATGCAGGGACTGAGCACACAATCAACAGCTCCGGCCGTGGGTCAGGGCGGGGAACAAACCAGTAGTCAGTCAGCGGCCTAGGCCTTGTAGCAGGAGCTGGGTCAGTTTGGGTTAGCCCAGGCCCTAGGTCAGGGCGGGGCAGCAAACCAATCGTCAGTCAGAGGCCCAGGCCCCTTGGACAAGGAGGAGGAGAGACTGCCACCCAGCACGGGGTGGCAGGGGGGAACACAGGCCCACCCACTCCACTGTGTTCCAGCCCGGGGCCCTATCCGCAGCAGTCCGTCTGCCGCGCAGTCAGTGGGGATCCTGACCGCAACACACTGACATGGGTTCGGGGTCTGCTATCCCCGGGCCACTTCCCATCTCCTCCTCCATGGGTACCTGTTCCTCCTGAGTTCCGTCTGCTGGGTCGCAGATCATGGGCTCCTCCGGGCCCCGAGCAACAGGTAGGTCTGTCACTCCCTCTGGGCCCTTGGCGGGGGAACCTCAGACCGTTCCTCAGGATACCGGGCTCTCGGCAGGCTCAGGTCCGCGGGAGCTCGGGCACCAGCGTCTGTCCTCTCCCGCTGCCGGCCAGCTACTGAGCGCTGTGGCTTGGCCTTTATACTTCCTGTCCCGCCCCTTGACTTCCGGGGGGTGGGGACAGGCCGCGGTGGCCTTGACTTCCTGGGGCGCCTGGGAGCCAGGCCGCCCCGCTACATGCAGTATCTCAGCGTATTGGTCAAAGGTGTTAGGGAGGTGGTGACCTCAGAGAGAGATGCTGACATCAGTCAGGGGCGCAGGGACAGGGAAACCTCAGAGACCCCTGTGGCTTTGCTTTAGCAAGTCTCCTTCTCGAGGTCTCTCTTTGAGTACTGAGAGAGTATTAGGGTTCACGTATGTGAGTGCGAGCAGGAGCCTCTTTCGAGTTTTCTCCTTCCCTTTTACTGATTTTACTAGAAAACAGACGTCCCTGTTTAGAAGGTAAGAGCCTCCAAGAGGTTTTTGAACCTGCTCAGTCTGATCCACCAGGTGCCCGTTGAATTCTAGGCATGGAAAACACTAGTTCAAGGTGACAGAATTTTGTAGTCCACACGGGATTTTGTCCCGTGGAATCACTGGGGACATTAGGGTTTGTCCTTTTCGTTTTACCTTTTCCACCATCCCTCCTTCCTTTCTCTTCATCTCTTACTTCTTTTGTCCTTTCTCCTGTTCCCCTCCCACCACCAGGAGTGGTGTGTGTGTGTGTGTGTGTGTGTGTGTGTGTGTGTGTGTTGCTGGGGGTGATCTTCACCTCCTCTTGTGGGAAGTTCATCCAAAACTGTGGGGTTGAAATAGTGCTTGGACTCCACAGACACTAGATGCTGCCATCCTGTGGCTTAGCGTTAGTGTCTCGGATGACTTGGGCAAGATCTCAACCTCCCCGCAACCCACTTCACTGCTGCCAGAATCCCTCCTGCCCCCACTGCTAGACCCGCCTCCCAGCCCAACCTTGGTGGGGGTCTAGAAGAGGTTTCTGATGACTTAAGCTGTGGTTTGGAGGTGGAACAGCTGTGAAGGACACTGAGGGGGAGGTAGCAGGAGCTCACCCTAGAAGGAGGGGGATTGGCACTGGAGGTTACTAGAAAGGACAAGAAGACTCCATTCTGGGTTTCAGGAGGTGAATTTATCCCTCAGTGTTGGGCAGGTGCTGAGTGGAAATACTGCTGGTTCCAGGTGCCCTTAATTCCCCCTGATTCCTCGGGGCGTTTGAGTCTGACAGGTTCTCATTCCCTTGCAGCAGGAGGGCGTCACGGCCAAAGTGAGGCACCAGCTCCGCATCATCCATCACTTGCGCCAGGTGCCAGAGACACTGCAGGGGTTGTGCCTCTGAGGCCTTCAGCAACTCCCGCTCCCTGTTGCAGGTACTGCTCTGGCTCACTGTAAATGGGGAGCTAGTGGAAGGGGAAATGGAGCCCCCTGGCACTCAGTGAAAGGGAAAGTGGTGGATTCTCCATCTCTTGATGTCATTGAATGAAGACTAGATGCCTTTCTGGAATGTTTGTGCCCAAAAAGCAACTATTGTCCTATACAGGAAGCCTATGATATGCAGGGGGTTAGATGAGATGCTCTAAAGGTCTCTTCTGGCCATAAAGTGTATTAATTTTGGAAACACTGAGTGTAGCATTGGGAGCAGCCTCTAATGTTTTACTGTCTAACCGGCTTGCTTCCTAGAATGAAGACGCATTGAGTGGGGTGATCCACAGAGAGTAGCTCAAACCTTCAAAGTGTCAAGCCAGCAGCAGGATATTAGCACTTCAGGGGATGGGTGGGTGTGGCAGTGACATCACAAAGGCCTTTTGCAGGAGCTCAGCCTATTGGTCAAAGTTGTTAGGGAGGTGGTGACCTCAGAGAGAGTTGCTCACATCAGCCAGGCAAAACAGGGGCGCAGGGCCAGGGAAACCTCAGAGACCCCTGTGGCTTTGCTTCAGCAAGTCTCCTTCTCGAGGTCTCTCTTTGAGGACTGAGAGAGTATTAGGGTTCACATATGTGAGTGTGAGCAGGAGCCTCTTTCGAGTTTTCTCCTTTCCTTTTGACGGATTTTACTAGAAAACAGACGTCCCTATTTAGAAGGTAAGAGCCTCCAAGAGGTTTTGGAACCTGCTCAGTCTGATCCATCTGGTGCCAGCTGAATTCTAGGCATGGAAAACAGTAGTTTAAGATGGCAGAATTTTATTCCCTCCCTGGGATTTTGTCCCGTAGAATCACTGGGGACATTAGGGTTTGTCCTTTTCGTTTTACCTTTTCCTCCATCCCTCCTTCCTTTCTCTTCATCTCTTACTTCTTTTGTCCTTTCTCCTGTTCCCCTTTCACCACCAGGAGTGGTGTGTGTGTGTGTGTGTGTGTGTTGCTGGGGGTGCTCTTCACCTCCGCTTGTGGGGAGTTCATCCAAAACTGTATGGTTGAAATAGTGCTTGGACTCCACTACACTAGATGCTGCCATCCTGTGGCTTAGCATTAGTGTCTGGGATGACTTGGGGCAAGATCTCAACCTCCCCTCAACCCACTTCACTTCTGGCAGAATCCCTCCTGCCCCCCCGCTAGAGCCGCCTGGATGCCCAACCTGGTTGGGGGTGCAGAAGAGGGTTCTGATAACTTGAGGTTTGGTTTGGAGGTGGAACAGCTGTGAAGAACACTGAGGGGGAGGTAGCAGGAGCTAATCCTACAAGGAGGGGGGTTGGCACTGGAGGATACTAGAAAGGACACGAAGACTCCATTCTGGGGTTCAGGAGGTGAATTCATCCCTCAGCGGTGGGCAGGTGGTGGGTGGAAATACTGCTGGTTCCAGGTGCCCTTAATTCCCCCTGATTCCTCGGGACCTTTGAGTCTCTGACAGGTTCTCGTTCCCTTGCAGCAGGGGGACGTCACGGCCAAAGTGATGCACCAGCTCCGCATCATCCGGCACTTGCGCCAGGTGCTTGAGACACTGCAGGGGCTGTTCCTCTGAGGCCTTCAGCAACTCCCGCTCCATGCTGCAGGTACTGCTCTGGCTCACTGTAAATGGGGAGCTAGTGGAAGGGGAAATGGAGCCCCCTGGCCCTCACTAAAAGGGAAAGTGGTGGATTCTCCATCTCTTGATATCATTGAATGAAGACTAGATGCCTTTCTGGAATGTGTGTGCCCAAAGAGTAACTATTGTACTATAGAGTAAGCCTATGATATGCAGCGGGTTAGATTAGATGCTCTAAAGGTCTCTTCTGACCATAAAGTGTACTAATTTTGGAAACACTGAGTGTAGCATTGGGAGCAGCCTCTGATGTTTTACTGTCTAGCCCGCTTGCTTCCTAGAATGAGGATGCATTGAGTGGGGTGATCCACATAGAGTAGCTCAAACCTTCAAAGTGTCAGGCCAGTAGCAGGACATTAGCACTTTAGGGTTTGGTTGGGTGTGGCAGTGATATCACAAAGGCCTTATCCTGGACCTCTGCCTATGGGTCAAAGGTGTTAGGGAGGTGGTTACCTGAGAGAGAGATGCTGACATCAGCCAGGCAGGACAGGAGCACAGGGCCAGGGAAACCTCAGAGACCCCTGTGGCTTTGCTTCAGCAAGTCTCCTTCTCGAGGTCTCTCTTTGAGGACTGAGAGAGTGTTAGGGTTGACGTATGTGAGTGTGAGCAGGAGCCTCTTTCGAGTTTTCTCCTTTCCTTTTGACGGATTTTACTAGAAAACAGACGTCCCTATTTAGAAGGTAAGAGCCTCCAAGAGGTTTTGGAACCTGCTCAGTCTGATCCATCTGGTGCCAGCTGAATTCTAGGCATGGAAAACAGTAGTTTAAGATGGCAGAATTTTATTCCCTCCCTGGGATTTTGTCCCGTAGAATCACTGGGGACATTTGGGTTTGTCCTTTTCGTTTTACCTTTTCCTCCATCCCTCCTTCCTTTCTCTTCATCTCTTACTTCTTTTGTCCTTTCTCCTGTTCCCCTTTCACCACCAGGAGTGGTGTGTGTGTGTGTTTGTGTGTGTGTTGCTGGGGGTGCTCTTCACCTCCCCTTGTGGGGAGTTCATCCAAAACTGTATGGTTGAAATAGTGCTTGGACTCCACTACACTAGATGCTGCCATCCTGTGGCTTAGCATTAGTGTCTGGGATGACTTGGGGCAAGATCTCAACCTCTCCTCAACCCACTTCACTTCTGGCAGAATCCCTCCTGCCCCCCCGCTAGAGCCGCCTGGATGCCCAACCTGGTTGGGGGTTCAGAAGAGGGTTCTGATAACTTGAGGTTTGGTTTGGAGGCGGAACAGCTGTGAAGAACACTGAGGGGGAGGTAGCAGGAGCTAATCCTACAAGGAGGGGGGTTGGCACTGGAGGATACTAGAAAGGACAAGAAGACTCCATTCTGGGGTTCAGGAGGTGAATTCATCCCTCAGCGGTGGGCAGGTGGTGGGTGGAAATACTGCTGGTTCCAGGTGCCCTTAATTCCCCCTGATTCCTCGGGACCTTTGAGTCTCTGACAGGTTCTCGTTCCCTTGCAGCAGGAGGACGTCACGGCCAAAGTGATGCACCAGCTCCGCATCATCCGGCACTTGCGCCAGGTGCCTGAGACACTGCAGGGGCTGTTCCTCTGAGGCCTTCAGCAACTCCCGCTCCCTGCTGCAGGTACTGCTCTGGCTCACTGTAAATGGGGAGCTAGTGGAAGGGGAAATGGAGCCCCCTGGCCCTCACTAAAAGGGAAAGTGGTGGATTCTCCATCTCTTGATGTCATTGAATGAAGACTAGATGCCTTTCTGGAATGTGTGTGCCCAAAGAGTAACTATTGTACTATACAGTAAGCCTATAATATGCAGCGGGTTAGATTAGATGCTCTAAAGGTCTCTTCTGACCATAAAGTCTACTAATTTTGGAAACACTGAGTGTAGCATTGGGAGCAGCCTCTGATGTTTTACTGTCTAGCCCGCTTGCTTCCTAGAATGAGGATGCATTGAGTGGGGTGATCCACAGAGAGTAGCTCAAACCTTCAAAGTGTCAGGCCAGTAGCAGGACATTAGCACTTTAGGGTTTGGTTGGGTGTGGCAGTGATATCACAAAGGCCTTATCCTGGACCTCAGCCTATGGGTCAAAGGTGTTAGGGAGGTGGTTACCTGAGAGAGAGATGCTGACATCAGCCAGGCAGGACAGGAGCGCAGGGCCAGGGAAACCTCAGAGACCCCTTTGGCTTTGCTTTAGCAGGTCTCCTTCTCGAGGTCTCCCTTTTTAGGACTCAGAGAGTATTAGGGTTCAAGTATGTGAGTGCGAGGAGGAACCTCTTTCGAGTTTCTCCTTTTATTGATTTTACTAGAAAACAGACGTGCCTGTTGAGAAGGTAAGAACCTTGGAGAGGTTTTTAACCTGCTCAGTCTGCAGTCTGATCCATCTGGTGCCAGCTGAATTCTAGGCATGGAAAACACTAGTTCAAGGTGGCAGAATTTTATAGCCCACCTGGGATTTTGTGCCGTAGAATCACTGGGGACATTAGGGTTTGTCCTTTTCGTTTTACCTTTTCCTCCATCCCTCCTTGCTTTCTCTTGTTCCCCTCCCACCACCAGGAGTGGTGTGTGTGTGTGTGTGTTGCTGGGGGTGCTCTTCACCTCCCCTTGTGGGAAGTTGACACTGCAAGGGCTGTGCCTCTGTGGACATCAGCAACTCCCACTCCCTGCTGCAGGTACTGCTCTGGCTCACTGTAAATGGGGTGCTAGTGGAAGGGGAAATGGAACCCCCTGGCACTCACTAAAAGGGAAAGTGGTGGATTCTCCATCTCTTGATGTCATTGAATGAAGACTAGATGCCTTTCTGGAATGTGTGTGCCCAAAGAGTAACTATTGTACTATACAGGAAGCCTATGATATGCAGGGGCTTAGATTAGATGCTCTAAAGGTCTCTTGTGGCCATAAAGTCTCCTAATTTTGGAAACACTGAGTGTAGCATTGGGAGCAGCCTCTGATGTTTTACTGTCTAGCCCGCTTGCTTCCTAGAATGAAGACGCATTGAGTGGGGTGATCCACAGAGAGTAGCTCAAACCTTCATAGTGTCAGGACAGCAGCAGGACATGAGCACTTAAGGGTTTGATTGGTGGCAGTGATATCACAAAGGTCTTTTGCAGGACCTCAGCATATTGGTCAAAGGTGTTAGGGAGGTGGTAACCTCAGAGAGAGATGCTGCCATCAGCGAGGCAGGACAGGGGCGCATGGCCAGGGAAACCTCAGAGACCCCTGTGGCTTTGCTTCAGCAAGTCTCCTTCTCGAGGTTTCTCTTGAGGACTGAGAGAGTATTAGGATTCACGTATTTGAGTGAGAGCAGGAGCCTCTTTCGAGTTGTCTCCTTTCCTTTTACTGATTTTACTAGAAAACAGACATCCCTGTTTAGAAAGTAAGAGCCTCCAAGAGGTTTTGGAACCTGCTCAGTCTGATCCATCTGGTACCAGCTGAATTCTAGGCATGGAAAACACTAGTTCAAGGTGGCAGAATTTTAATCCCTCCCTGTAATTTTGTCTGGTAGAATCCCTGGGGACATTAGGGTTTGTCCTTTTCGTTTTACCTTTTCCTCCATCCCTCCTTCCTTTCTCTTTATCTCTTACTTCTTTTGTCCTTTCTCTTGTTCCCCTCCCACCACCAGGAGTGGGGTGGTGTGTGTGTGTGTGTGTGTGTGTGTGTGTGTGTGTGTGTGTGTGTGTGTGGTGATGGTGCTCTTCACCTCCCCTTGTTGGGAGTTGATCCAAAACTGTATGGTTGAAATAGTGCTTGGACTCCACTGACACTAGATGCTGCCATCGTGTGGTTTAGCATTAGTGTCTGGGATGACTTGGGGCAAGATCTCAACCTCCCCACAACCCACTTCACTGCTGCCAGAATCCCACCTGCCCCCCCTGCTAGAGCCGCCTCCCTGGCCAACCTGGGTGGGGGTGGAGAAGAGGGTTCTGATAACTTAAGCTGTGGTTTGGAGGTGGAACAGCTGTCAAGGGCACTGAGGGGGAGGTAGCACGAGCTCACCCTACAAGGACGGGGGTTGGCACTGGAGATTACTAGAAAGGAGAAGACGACTCCATTCTGGGGTTCAGGAGGTGAATTCATCCCTCAGTGGTGGGCAGGTGCTGGGTGTAAATACTGCTGGTTCCAGGTGTCCTTAATTGCCCCTGATTCCTTGGGGCATTTGAGTCTCTGACAGGTTCTCGTTCCCTTGCAGGAGGAGGACCTCACGGCCAAAGGGATGCACCAGCTCCGCATCATCCGGCACTTACGCCATGTGCCTGAGACACTGCAGGGGCTGTTCCTCTGAGGCCTTAGCAACTCCCTCTCCCTGCTGCAGGTACTGCTCTGGCTCACTGTAAATGGGGAGCTAGTGGAAGGGGAAATGGAGCCCCCTGGCACTCACTAAAAGGGAAAGTGGTGGATTCTCCAACTCTTGATGTCATTGATTGAAGACTAGATGCCTTTCTGGAATGTGTGTGCCCAAAAAGTAACTATTGTACTATACTGGAAGCCTATGATATGGAGGGGGTTAGATGAGATGCTGTAAAGGTCTCTTCTGGCCAGAAAGTCTCCTACTTTTGGAAACACTGAGTGTAGTATTGGGAGCAGCCTCTGATGTTTTACTGTCTAGCCGGCTTGCTTCCTAGAATGAAGACGCATTGAGTGGGGTGATCCACACAGAGTAGCTCAAACCTTCAAAGTGTCAGGCCAGCAGCAGGACATTAGCACTTCCGGGGATGGGTGGGTGTGGCAGTGACATCACAAAGGCCTTTTCAGGACCTCAGCCTATTGGTCAAAGGTGTTAGGGAGGTGGTGACCTCCGAGAGAGATGCTGACATCAGCCAGGCAGGACAGGGGCTTAGGGCCAGGGAAACCTCAGAGACCCCTGTGACTTTCATAGAATCATAGAATCATAGAATATCAGGGTTGGAAGGGACCTCAAGAGGTCATCTACTCCAACCCCGTCCTCAAAGCAGGACCAATTCCCAACTAAATCATCCCAGCCAGGGCTTTGTCAAGCCGGGCCTTAAAAACCTCCAAGGAAGGAGACTCCACCACCTCCCTAGTTAACGCATTCCAGTGCTTCACCACCCTCCTAGTGAAATAGTGTTTCCTAATATCCAACCTGGACCTCCCCCACTGCAACTTGAGACCATTGCTCCTTGTTCTGTCATCTGCCACCACTGAGAACAACCGAGCTCCATCCTCTTTGGAACCCCCCTTCACGTAGTTGAAGGCTGCTATCAAATCCCCCCTCATTCTTCTCTTCTGGAGACTAAACAATCCCAGTTCCCTCAGCCTCTCCTCATAAGTCATGTGCTCCAGACCCCTAATCATTTTTGTTGCTCTCCACTGGACTCTTTCCAATTTTTCCACATCCTTCTTGTAGTGTGGGGCCTGTCGGAGAAAAACATAGTTCTCACTATTTGTTTAGGTACAGCAAGTCAGATGCTTTATTAACTCTCACAATTGCCCAGAGGGAGAGAGCTAAGCAGGTCTCTCCCAGGTAACTAATTACAGCAAGCATTTATACCTTTCATTACAGAAATAACGAGGGACAGCTGCGTTTTGTTTATACATAGGCCATCTTGATATCTCATTTCTTCACTTGTTTTGACTCTTGCCAACATACAATATTTTCTATACCTTATCTACACAAGGTCTTCTACACCTTATCTATACCAGGTCATAATGACTTCTTACACAGTTCTTTCTCACCCGCCTCACACATTCCTCGCTTCTACAAATCTCGCGTTATTAGGGTTACAGTTAGCCTAACTCTTGCTAACGAACTGTCATGCATTGCATCCCCTTCCTGTGAGCTCTTTCTCTGCTTCCACAGGCCCAAAACTGGACACAGTATTCCAGATGAGGCCTCTGTGACGAACTGGGCCTGTTCTCACTGTGGTCTGTGAATGCTGACAGGGGAGTGTGCTGGGATAGTCAGCATTGGAGGATGGGATCTGCCCGGGGGCGCATTCCTGAGTGTGTAACATGAGAACCCAGGAAGGGGTTGAAGGCCAGGTGACTCCTGAGCCCGGGAAACTGGACAAAGGCTGTGGGAGGGGTCGCTGAAGGCAGAGTGCTGGAAGCAGGCTGGAGAGATGGCTGGGAGACAGAGATGGCTCTGACCCCCCGAAGGGGGGTGGGCTGGAATGCCCTGGGACCCCAAGCTGGACTTAACTGAGGGGGTCCTGTTGTCTGTGCCTGCAAGACCTGTCTTGGACTGTATTCCTGTCATCCAAATAAACCTTCTGCTTTACTGGCTGGCTGAGAGTCATGGTGAATCGCAGGAAGCCGGGGGTGCAGGGCCCTGAGTTCCCCAATATTCCGTGACAACTGGTGGCAGCGGTGGGATCTACTGCACCCCGTGGACGGCGCTTCCTGCAGTAAGTGACTGGGGAGCAGTAAAATGAAGGGGGATTGACGGGGACCAGGCCTGCTGAAGAGTGGGAGAGAGACGGTTATTACCCCTGGGAGTGTGTGACCAGCGAGAAGGACTTTTGCAGTAACAGGGTCCCCCGGGGGGATCGCAGCGAGTGGTCCCAGGGGCGGAGGAGTCTGCAGCTCGACCCTGGCAGAGAGGCGGTGACCTCGAGAAGGGCTGGCACACTAGGGGTCCCCCTGGGAACTGTGGGGAGCTGTGAGCACACAGGCCGGTGAGTGGCCAGCAGGAAGATGTATGCCAAGCGGCTTAAGAGCGACCTGGTGGAGCTGTGCAAGCAGAGGCGGCTGCGCATTGGGAGGCTCACCAAAGAACAGCTCATTGCCCGGCTGGAGGCGGAAGATCGCGCGAATGAACTGATCCCTGTGTCTCAGGGAAGCAGCCTGGCAAATGCAGCGCAGGCACCAGTGTCTGTCCCGGCTGGGAGTGGTCAGCCGGCTGCTGAGGGCTTCCCGAGACCCCTCCTTCCTATGCCTAGGGGAAGGGTGGGGAGGAGCCCAGCAAATACCGAAGGTGCCGTGACCCTCCCGTCCAGCAGGGGATCCCCCCGGCGAAGCCCGCCGGCCAGTAGAGGATCCTCCCGGCGACGTTCGGCATCCGTGGAGCGGAATTGGCTGGAATGGGAGAAAGAGCTAAAACTGAGAGAGCTGGAGGATCGTGAACGACAGAGACAGCATGAAGAGAGACAGCATCAGCGTGAAGAGAGACAGAGACAGCATGAACGGGAGGAGAATGAGAGACAGCGTCAGCATGACCTGGAACTGGCGAGATTGAAGGGCAGCGAACCCCCGGCTGCGGTGAGTGAGGGGGGACCCAGGACTGCACGGAGCTTTGATAAGTGCATCATGGCCCCATACAAGGAGGGGGAGGACATGGATGACTTCCTGGAGGCCTTTGAGACGGCCTGCGAGCTGCACCGGGTTGATCCCGCGGACAGACTCCGGGTCCTTACCCCCTTACTGGACCCCAAAGCCGTGGCATTGTACCGCCAACTGGAAGAGGCAGAGAAAGGGGACTACGAACTATTCAAAAAGGCCCTGCTACGTGAGTTTGGGCTGACTCCTGAGATGTACCGGGAAAGGTTCCGGAGTCAGGATAAAACCCCTGAGATCTCATATCTGCAACTAGCCGTCCGCATGGAAAGATACGCCAGCAAGTGGGCTGGTGGGTCCCAGACGAAGGAGGACCTGATTAAACTGCTGGTACTGGAGCAACTGTATGAGCGGTGCCCATCTGACCTGAGGCTGTGGTTGGTGGACAGAAAGCCAGAGAACCCGCGACAGGCAGGCCGGCTGGCCGATGAGTTCGTAAAGAGCCGGTCAGGAGATAAAAGGGAGGAGTCCCAAAGGAGCAATCCCACCACAACGCAGAGAGAGAGTCACCATGGGACCTCCCCGTGGGAAAATACAGAAAAACCCCATCAGAGGGGAACATCCGGCATCAGGACCATCCGACCCACTCAAGGGGACCCATGGGACATGGGCTGCTACCACTGTGGCCAAAAGGGCCACATACGGGCCCAGTGCCCCAGGCTCAGGGACAGACTGAGCAGGCCGAACCCACAGAGGGTTGACTGGGTAGAGACCCAGTCCGGCGAGAGGCAGCATTCCCAGGGAAGGGGGGCTGGCAGAGTACCACCTGCTAAGGAGGGAGGAGAGCCCCAGGCTAGCTTCTCTGGGGGGCCAGATGCTCCGGATTCAAAGTTCTCCGTTTACAGGGTTGGCGCGGGGCTGTCCCTGCGGAGCGAGTGCCTTGTTCCCCTGGAGGTGGATGGGAAGAAAGTTTATGGTTACTGGGACACGGGCGCAGAGGTGACACTGGCCCGGCCCGAGGTGGTGGCCCCAGATCGGGTGGTGCCCAACACCTTCCTGACCCTGACCGGGGTGGGCGGGACCCCATTCAAGGTTCCCGTAGCGAGGGTACACCTGAAATGGGGGGCCAAGGAGGGCCCCAAGGACGTGGGAGTGCACCACCATTTGCCCACTGAGGTGTTGATGGGGGGGGGACCTAGAGGACTGGCCAAGCAGCCCCCAAACCGCCTTAGTTGTGACCCGCGGTCAGAGCCGGCGAGGGGCACTGCGCCCTGGCCTTGGGGGGGGTGCCTTGCCTGAGGCGCAGGACCCTAACCTGGTGGGGAGGGAACGCCCAGGGACGCGGCTCAGGGAGGCTGCAGCTTCGGACCCAGCGGGCGAGAAAGAGCAGGTGGCCATCCCCGTCCCAGCTGCTGAGTTCCAGGCCGAGTTACAGAGAGATCCCTCCTTGCGGAAGATAAGGGACCTGGCCGACCTCAATGCGGTACAGACCATGGGACGAGGTGGCCGGAAAAGGTTCCTGTGGGAGAAGGGGTTCCTGTACCGAGAATGGGCTCCCCCAGGGAAAATGGAGTCAGGGGGGATCAGGAGGCAGCTGGTGGTACCCCAGAAGTATCGCCGCCAGCTGCTGTGCCGGGCCCATGACATTCCCCTCGCAGGGCACCAGGGAACCTGGCGTACCCAGCAGAGGCTGCTACGGAGCTTTTACTGGCCTGGGGTCTTTGTTACTGTCCGACAGTACTGCGGATCCTGTGACCCCTGTCAGAGGGGGAGGAAGGCCTGGGACAAGGGGAAAACAGCTTTAGGACCCTTGCCCAGCATAGAGGAGCCTTTTCGGAGGGTGGCCAAGGTAAAAAGGGCGGCTCTAAACCAAGAGAGCCCAAAGCACAGACCTCCAGACTGGAGCGCTGGGAGAAGACCACAGCCCAGTTGGAGCCCCAGAGGTATGGGGGTGGGAAAAGGGCACAGGCCGCATAAACCTTCCCACATGCGAACTGCGAGTGCCATCAAGCAACCCCAACCTAAGGGGGGGCGTGAAACTGGAGGGGCCTGGTGTAATTCTCACCAAGGAATGGGAGGGATGCGGGGGCATCCATGGGAACGGGGGTAGGTTCGAACTTCCCCGGGTCACTGGCTAAAGTGACCCTGCTCAGTTCGGTCTCGAAGGGGGGAGAGATGTGACGAACTGGGCCTGTTCTCACTGTGGTCTGTGAATGCTGACAGGGGAGTGTGCTGGGATAGTCTGCATTGGAGGATGGGATCTGCCCGGGGGCGCATTCCTGAGTGTGTAACATGAGAACCCAGGAAGGGGTTGAAGGCCAGGTGACTCCTGAGCCCGGGAAACTGGACAAAGGCTGTGGGAGGGGTCGCTGAAGGCAGAGTGCTGGAAGCAGGCTGGAGAGATGGCTGGGAGACAGAGATGGCTCTGACCCCCCGAAGGGGGGTGGGCTGGAATGCCCTGGGACCCCAAGCTGGACTTAACTGAGGGGGTCCTGTTGTCTGTGCCTGCAAGACCTGTCTTGGACTGTATTCCTGTCATCCAAATAAACCTTCTGCTTTACTGGCTGGCTGAGAGTCATGGTGAATCGCAGGAAGCCGGGGGTGCAGGGCCCTGAGTTCCCCAATATTCCGTGACAGCCTCACCAATGTCGAATAAAGGGGAACGATCACGTTCCTCGATCTGCTGGCAATGCCCCTACTTATACAGCCCAAAATGCCGTTAGCCTTCTTGGCAACAAGAGCACACTGTTGACTCATATCCAGCTTCTCGTCCACTGTGACCCCTAGGTCTTTTTCTGCAGAACTGCTACCTAGCCATTCGGTCCCTAGTCTGTAGCAGTGCATGGGATTCTTCCGTCCTAAGTGCAGGACTCTGCACTTGTCCTTGTTGAACTTCATCAGGTTTTTTTTGGCCCAATCCTCTAATTTGTCTAGGTCCCTCTGTATCCGATCCCTACCCTCTAGCGTATCTACCACGCCTCCTAGTTTAGTGTCATCTGCAAACTTGCTGAGAGTGCAGTCCACACCATCCTCCAGATCATTAATAAAGATATTAAACAAAACCGGCCCCAGGACCGACCCTTGGGGCACTACTCCGCTTGAAACCGGCTGCCAACTAGACATGGAGCCATTGATCACTACCCGTTGAGCCCGACGATCCAGCCAGCTTTCTATCCACCTTACAGTCCATTCATCCAGCCCATACTTCTTTAACTTGGTGGCAAGAATACTGTGGGAGAGCGTATCAAAAGCTTTGCTAAAGTCAAGGAATAACACATCCACTGCTTTCCCCTCATCCACAGAGCCAGTTATCTCATCATAGAAGGCAATTAGGTTAGTCAGGCACAACTTCCCCTTGGTGAATCCATGCTGACTGTTCCTGATCACTTTCCTCTCCTCTAAGTGTTTCATAATTGATTCCTTGAGGACCTGCTCCATGATTTTTCCAGGGACTGAGGTGAGGCTGACTGGCCTGTAGTTCCCCGGATCCTCCTCCTTCCCTTTTTTAAAGATGGGCACGACATTAGCCTTTTTCCAGTCATCCGGGACCTCCCTCGATCGCCATGAGTTTTCAAAAATAATGGCTAATGGCTGTGCAATCTCATCCGCCAACTCCTTTAGCACCCTCGGATGCAGCGCATCCAGCCCCATGGAGTTGTGCACGTCCAGTTTTTCTAAATAGTCCCGAACCACTTCTTTCTCCACAGAGGGCTGGTCACCTTCTCCCCATATTGTGCTGCCCAGTGCAGCAGTCTGGGAGCTGACCTTGTTCGTGAAGACAGAGGCAAAAAAAGCATTGAGTACATTAGCTTTTTCCACATCCTCGGTCACTAGGTTGCCTCCCTCATTCAGTAAGGGGCCCACACTTTCCTTGACTTTCTTCTTGTTGCTAACATACCTGAAGAAACCCTTCTTGTTACTCTTAACATCTCTTGCTAGCTGCAACTCCAAGTGTGATTTGGCCTTCCTGATTTCACTCCTGCATGCCTGAGCAATATTTTTATACTCCTCCCTGGTCATTTGTCCAATCTTCCACTTCTTGTAAGCTTCTTTTTTGCGTTTAAGATCAGCAAGGATTTCACTGTTTAGCCAAGCTGGTCGCCTGCCATATTTACTATTCTTTCTACACATCGGGATGGTTTGTTCCTGCAACCGCAATAAGGATTCTTTAAAATACAGCCAGCTCTCCTGGACCCCTTTGCCCTTCATGTTATTCTCCCAGGGGATCCTGCCCATCTGTTCCCTGAGGGAGTCAAAGTCTGCTTTTCTGAAGTCCAGGGTCCGTATTCTGCTGCTCTCCTTTCTTCCTTGTGTCAGGATCCTGAACTCGACCATCTCATGGTCACTGCCTCCCAGGTTCCCATCCACTTTTGCTTCCCCTACTAATTCTTCCCTGTTTGTGAGCAGCAGGTCGAGAAAAGCTCTGCCCCTAGTTGGTTCCTCCAGCACTTGCACCAGGAAATTGTGCCCTACACTTTCCAAAAACTTCCTGGATTGTCTGTGCACCGCTGTATTGCTCTCCTAGCAGATATCAGGGTGATTAAAGTCTCCCATGAGAACCAGGGCCTGCGATCTAGCAACTTCTGCTAGTTGCCAGAAGAAAGCCTCGTCCACCTCATCCCCCTGGTCTGGTGGTCTATACCAGACTCCAACCGTGACATCCCCCTTGTTGCTCACACTTCTCAACTTTATCCAGAGACTCTCAGGTTTTTCTACAGTTTCATACCGGACCTCTGAGCACTCATACTCCTCTCTTACATACAATGCAACTCCCCCACCTTTTCTGCCCTGCCTGTCCTTCCTGAACAGTTTATATCCATCCATGACAGTACTCCAGTCATGTGAGTTATCCCACCAAGTGTCTGTTATTGCTTCAGCAAGTCTCCTTCTCGAGGTCTCTCTTTGAGGACTGAGAGAGTATTAGTGTTCACATGTGTGAGTGCGAGCAGGAGCCTCTTTGGAGTTTTCTCCTTTCCTTTGACGGATTTTACTAGAAAACAGACGTCCCTATTTAGAAGGTAAGAGCCTCCAAGAGGTTTTGGAACCTGCTCAGTCTGATCCATCTGGTGCCAGCTGAATTCTAGGCATGGAAAACACTAGTTTAAGGTGGCAGAATTTAATTCCCTCTGTGGGATTTTGTCCCGTAGAATCACAGGGGACATTAGTGTTTGTCATTTTCGTTTTACCCTTTCCTCCATCCCTCCTTCCTTTCTCTTCATCTCTTACTTCTTTTGTCCTTTCTCCTGTTCCCCTCCCACCACCAGGAGTGGTGTGTGTGTGTGTGTGTGTGTGTGTTGCTGGGGATGATCTTCACCTCCTCTTGTGGGAAGTTCATCCAAAACTGTGGGGTTGAAATAGTGCTTGGACTCCACAGACACTAGATGCTGCCATCCTGTGGCTTAGCGTTAGTGTCTCGGATGACTTGGGCAAGATCTCAACCTCCCCGCAACCCACTTCACTGCTGCCAGAATCCCTCCTGCCCCCACTGCTAGACCCGCCTCCCAGCCCAACCTTGGTGGGGGTCTAGAAGAGGTTTCTGATGACTTAAGCTGTGGTTTGGAGGTGGAACAGCTGTCAAGGACACTGAGGGGGAGGTAGCAGGAGCTCACCCTAGAAGGAGGGGGATTGGCACTGGAGGTTACTAGAAAGGACAAGAAGACTCCATTCTGGGATTCAGGAGGTGAATTCATCCCTCAGTGTTGGGCAGGTGCTGAGTGGAAATACTGCTGGTTCCAGGTGCCCTTAATTCCCCCTGATTCCTCGGGGCGTTTGAGTCTGACAGGTTCTCATTCCCTTGCAGCAGGAGGGCGTCACGGCCAAAGTGAGGCACCAGCTCCGCATCATCCATCACTTGCGCCAGGTGCCTGAGACACTGCAGGGGTTGTGCCTCTGAGGCCTTCAGCAACTCCCGCTCTCTGTTGCAGGTACTGCTCTGGCTCACTGTAAATGGGGAGCTAGTGGAAGGGGAAATGGAGCCCCCTGGCACTCAGTGAAAGGGAAAGTGGTGGATTCTCCATTTCTTGAAGTCATTGAATGAAACTAGATGCCTTTCTGGAATGTTTGTGCCCAAAAAGTAACTATTGTCCTATACAGGAAGCCTATGATATGCAGGGGGTTAGATGAGATGCTCTAAAGGTCTCTTCTGGCCATAAAGTGTATTAATTTTGGAAACACTGAGTGTAGCATTGGGAGCAGCCTCTAATGTTTTACTGTCTAACCGGCTTGCTTCCTAGAATGAAGACGCATTGAGTGGGGTGATCCACAGAGAGTAGCTCAAACCTCCAAAGTGTCAGGCCAGCAGCAGGATATTAGCACTTCAGGGGATGGGTGGGTGTGGCAGTGACATCACAAAGGCCTTTTGCAGGAGCTCAGCCTATTGGTCAAAGTTGTTAGGGAGGTGGTGACCTCAGAGAGAGATGCTCACATCAGCCAGGCAAAACAGAGGCGCAGGGCCAGGGAAATCTCAGAGACCCCTGTGGCTTTGCTTCAGCAAGTCTCCTTCTCGAGCTCTCTTTGAGGACTGAGAGAGTATTAGGGTTCACATATGTGAGTGTGAGCAGGAGCCTCTTTTGAGTTTTCTCCTTTCCTTTTACCCATTTTACTAGAAAACAGAAGTCCCTGTTGAGAAAGTAAGTGCCTCGGAGAGGTTTGTAACCTGTTCAGTCTGATCCACCTGGTGCCATCTGA
This sequence comes from Chrysemys picta bellii, assembly GCF_011386835.1. Classification (NCBI taxonomy): domain Eukaryota; kingdom Metazoa; phylum Chordata; order Testudines; family Emydidae; genus Chrysemys; species Chrysemys picta. The sequence continues at coordinate 23,168 of NW_027052833.1, forward strand.
ATTCTAGGCATGCAAAACACTAGTTTAAGGTGGCAGAATTTTATTCCCTCCCTGGGATTTTGTCCCGTAGAATCACTGGGGATATTAGGAAAACAACAAGGAGTCTGGTGGCACCTTAAAGACTAACAGATTTATTTGGGCATAAGCTTTCGTGAGTAAAAACCTCACTTCTTCGGATGCATAGAGTGAAAGTTACAGATGCAGGCATTATATACTGACACATGGAGAGCAGGGAGTTACTTCACAAGTGGAGAACCAGTGTTGACAGGGCCAATTCAAAAATCAGGGTGGATGTAGTCCACTCCAAATAATAGATGAGGAGGTGTCAATTCCAGGAGAGGAAAAGCTGCTTCTGTAGTGAGCCAGCCACTCCCAGTCCCTATTCAAGCCCAGATTAATGGTGTTGAATTTGCAAATGAATTTTAGTTCTGCTGTTTCTCTTTGAAGTCTGTTTCTGAAGTTTTTTTGTTCAATGATAGTGACTTTTAAATCTGTAATAGAATGACCAGGGAGATTGAAGTGTTCACTTACTGGCTTATGTATGTTACCACTCCTGATGTCCGATTTGTGTCCATTTATTCTTTTGCGGAGGGACTGTCCGGTTTGGCCAATGTACATGGGAGAGGGGCATTGCTGGCACATGATGGCATATATGACATTAGTGGATGTGCAGGTGAATGAGTCCCTGATGGTGTGGCTGATGTGGTTGGGTCCTCTGATGCTGTTGCCAGAGTAGATATGGGGACAGAGTAGGCAACAAGGTTTGCTATGGGGATAGGTTCCTGGGTTGGTGTTTCTGTGGTGTGGTGTGTAGTTGCTGGTGAGTATTTGCTTCAGGTTGGGGGGTTGTCTATAAGCGAGGACTGGCCTGCCTCCCAAGGTCTGTGAGAGTGAGGGATCATTTTCCAGGATAGGTTGTAGATCGTGGATAATGCGCTGGAGAGGTTTTAGCTGGGGGCTGTATGTGATGGCCAGTGGTGTTCTGTTATTGTCCTTGTTGGGCCTTTCCTGTAGTAGGTGATTTCTGGGTACCCGTCTTGCTCTGTCAATCTGTTTCCTCACTTCCCCAGGTGGGTATTGTAGTTTTACGAATGCTTGATAAAGATCTTGTAGGTGTTTGTCTCTGTCTGAGGGGTTGGAGCAAATTCGGTTGTATCTTAGGGCTTGGCTGTAGACAATGGATCATGTGATGTGTCTTGGATGGAAGCCGGAGGCATGTAGGTACGTATAGCGGTCAGTAGGTTTCCGGTATAGGGTGGTGTTTATGTGACCATCACTTATTTGTACTGTAGTGTCCAGGAAGTGGATCTCTTGTGTGGACTGGTCCAGGCTGAAGTTGATGGTGGGGTGGAAATTGTTGAAGTCCAGGTGGAATTCTTCAAGGGCCTCCTTTCCGTGGGTCCATATGATGAAGATGTCGTCAATGTAGCGCAAGTAGAGGAGGGGCACTAGGGGACGAGAGCTGAGGAAGCGTTGTTCTAAGTCAGCCATAAAAATGTTGGCATACTGTGGGGCCATGCGAGTACCCATAGCAGTGCCACTGACTTGAAGGTATAAGTTGTCCCCAAATCTGAAGTGGTTGTGGGTGAGGACAAAGTCACAAAGCTCAGCCACCAGGCTTGCTGTGGCCTCATCAGGGATACTGTTCCTGACAGCTTGTAGTCCATCCTCATGTAGAATATTGGTATAAAGTGCTTCTACATGCATGGTGGCCAGGATGGTGTTTCCAGGAAGAACTTCAATGCATTGTAGTTTCCTCAGGAAGTTGGTGGTGTCTCGAAGATAGCTGGGAGTGCTGGTAGCATAGGGCCTGAGGAGAGAGGCCAAATAGCCAGATAATCCTGCCGTCAGAGTGCCAATGCCTGAGATGATGGGGCGTCCAGGGTTTCCGGGTTTATGGATCTTGGGTAGCAGATAGAATACCCCTGGTCGGGGTTCTGGGGGTGTGTCCATGTAGATTTGTTCCCGTACTGTAGCTGGGAGTTTCTTGAGCAGATGGTGTAGTTTCTTTTGGTATTCCTCAGTGGGATCAGAGGATAGTGGCCTGTAGAATGTGGTCTTGGAGAGTTGCCTGGCAGCCTCCTGTTCATAATCTGACCTGTTCATTATGACTACAGCACCTCCTTTGTCAGCCCCTTTGATGATAATGTCAGAGTTGTTTCTGAGGCTGTGGATGGCATTGCGTTCTGTACGGCTGAGGTTATGGGACAAGTGATGTTGTTTGTCCACAATTTCAGCCTGTGCACGTCTGCGGAAACACTCTATGTAGAGGTCCAGTCTGTCATTTCGACCGTCAGGAGGAGTCCACGCAGAATTCTTCTTTTTGTAGTGTTGGTAGGAGGGTTCCTGTGGGTCAGTGCACTGTTCAGTGGTGCGTTGAAAATATTCCTTGAGTCGGAGACGAGGAAAGTAGGCTTCCAGATCACTGCAGAACTGTATCATGTTCGTGGGGACGGTGGGACAGAAAGAGAGTCCCCGAGATAGGACAGACTCTTCTGCTGGGCTAAGCGTGTGGTTGGAAAGATTGACAATGTTGTTAGATGAGTTGAGGGTACCATTGTTATAGCCCCTAGTGGCAGGTATTAGTTTAGATAACTTACAGTCCTTTTTCCTCTGTAGAGAAGTGAAGTGTGCATTGTAAATGGCTTGTCTCATTTTTGTAAAGTCCAGCCACGTGGAAGTTTGTGTAGAAGGCTGGTATTGTATGAGAGTCTCCAGTTCTGAGAGCTCATTCTTGATCTTCTCCTGTCTGCTGTACAGCATGCTGATCAGGTGGTTCCTCAGTTTCTTTGAGAGAGTGTGTGGCACAATCTCTCACCATACTCAGTGTAGTATGTTGATTGCAATGGATTTTTTACCTTCAGTCCTTTTGGTATGATGTCCATCTGTTTGCATTTGGAGAGGAAGATGATGTCTGTCTGTATCTGTGCAAGTTTTTTGTTGAGGTTGATGGATTTCCACTCCATACGGCTAAATTTAGTGCCTTGCATGGTGTCAAGTATCAGGGGGTAGCCATGTTAGTCTGTATCTACAAAAACAACAAGGAGTCTGGTGGCACCTTAAAGACTAACAGATTTATTTGGGCATAAGCTTTCGTGAGTAAAAACCTCACTTCTTCGGATGCATAGAGTGAAAGTTACAGATGCAGGCATTATATACTGACACATGGAGAGCAGGGAGTTACTTCACAAGTGAAGAACCAGTGTTGACAGGGCCAATTCAAAAATCAGGGTGGATGTAGTCCACTCCCAATAATAGATGAGGAGGTGTCAATTCCAGGAGAGGAAAAGCTGCTTCTGTAGTGAGCCAGCCACTCCCAGTCCCTATTCAAGCCCAGATTAATGGTGTTGAATTTGCAAATGAATTTTAGTTCTGCTGTTTCTCTTTGAAGTCTGTTTCTGAAGTTTTTTTGTTCAATGATAGTGACTTTTAAATCTGTAATAGAATGACCAGGGAGATTGAAGTGTTCACATACTGGCTTATGTATGTTACCATTCCTGATGTCCGACATGGGGACATTAGGGTTTGTCCTTTTCCTTTTCCCTTTTCTTCCATCCCTCCTTCCTTTCTCTTCATCTCTTACTTCTTTTGTCCTTTCTCTTGTTCCCCTCCCACCACCAGGAGTGGTGTGTGTGTGTGTGTGTGTGTGGTGCTGATGGTTCTCTTCTCCTCCCCTTGCGGGGAGTTGATCCAAAACTGTGGGGTTGAAATAGTGCTTGGACCCCACTGACAGTAGATGCTGCCATTGTGTGACTTAGCATTAGTGTCTGGGATGACTTGGGTCAAGATCTCAACCTCCCTGCAACCCACTTCACTGCTGTCAGAATCCCTCCTGCACACCCTGTTAGAGCCGCCTCCCAGCCCAACCTGTGTCGGGGTGGAGAAGAGGGTTCTGATGACTTGAGCTGTGGTTTGGAGGTGGAATATCTGTGAAGGGCACTGAGCAGGAGGTAGCAGGAGCTCACCCTACAAGGAGGGGGGTTGGCTCTGGAGGTTTCTAGAAAGGACAAGAAGACTCCATTTTGGGGTTCAGGAGGTGAATTCATCTCTCATTGATGGGCAGGTGCTGGGTGGAAATGCTGCTGGTTCCAGGTTCCCTTAATTCCCCCTGATTCCTCGGGGCGTTTGAGTCTCTGACAGGTTCTCGTTCCCTTGCAGCAGGAGGACGTCACGGCCAAAATGATGCACCAGCTCCGCATCATCCTGCACTTACGCCACGTGCCTGAGACACTGCAGGGGCTGCGCCTCTGAGGCCTTCAGGAACTCCCGCTCCCTGCTGCAGGTACTGCTCTGGCTCACTGTAAATGGCGAGCTAGTGGAAGGGGAAATGGAGCCCCCTGGCACTCACTAAAAGGGAAAGTGATGGATTCTCCATCTCTTAATGTCATTTAATTTAGACTAGATACCTTTCTGAAATGTTTGTACCCAAAAAGTAACTATTGTACTATACAGGAAGCCCATGATATGCAGGGGCTTAGATTAGATGCTCTAAAGGTCTCTTCTGGCCATAAAGTGTAGTAATTTTGGAAACACGGAGTGTAGCATTGGGAGCAGCCTCTGATGTTTTATTGTCTAGCCCGCTTGCTTCCTAGAATGAAGACCCATTGAGTGGGGTGATTCACACAGAGTAGCTCAAACCTTCAAAGTGTCAGGCCAGCAGGAGGACATTAGCACTTCAGGGTTTGGTTGGGTGTGGCAGTGACATCACAAAGGCCTTTTGCAGGACGTCAGCTTATTGGTCAAATGTGTTAGGGAGGTGGTGACCTCAGAGAGAGATGCTGACATCAGAGAGAGATGCTGACATGAGGGCCAGGGAAACCTCAGAGACCCCTCTGGCTTTGCTTCAGCAAGTCTCCTCCTTGAGGTCTCTCTTTGAGGAAAGTAAGTGCCTCGGAGAGGTTTGTATCCTGTTCAGTCTGATCCACCTGGTGCCAGCTGAATTCTAAGCATGGAAAACACTAGTTCAAGCTGGCAGAATTTTATTCCCTCCCTGTGATTTTGTCCCGTAGAATCACTGGGGACATTAGTGTTTGTCCTTTTCGTTTTACCTTTTCTTCCCTCCCTCCTTCCTTTCTCTTCATCTCTTACTTCTTTTGTCCTTTCTCCTGTTCCCCTCCCACCACCGGGAGTGGTTTGTGTGTGTGTGTGTGTTTGTGTGTTGCTGGGGGTGCTCTTCACCTCCCTTTGTGGGGAGTTCATCCAAACCTGTGTGGTTGAAATAGTGCTTGGACTCCACTGACACTAGATGCTGCCATCGTGTGGATTAGCATTGGTGTCTGGGATGACTTGGGGCAAGATCTCAACCTCCCCGGAACCCACTTCACTGCTGGCAGAATCCCTCCTGCCACCCCTGCTAGAGCCGCCTCCCTGGCCAACCTGGGTGGGGGTGGAGAAGAGGGTTCTGATAACTTGAGCTGTGGTTTGGTGGTGGAACATCTGTCAAGGGCACTGAGAGGGAGGTAGCAGCAGCTCACCCTTCAAGGAGGGGATTTGGCACTGGAGGTTACTAGAAAGGACAAGAAGACTCCATTCTGGGGTTCAGGAGGTGAATTCATCCCTCAGTGGTGGGCAGGTGCTGAGTGGAAATACTGCTGGTTCCCGGTGTCCTTAATTCCCCCTGATTCCTCGGGGCGTTTGAGTCTCTGACAGGTTCTCGTTCCCTTGCAGCAGGAGGACGTCACGGCAAAAGTGATGCACCCGCATCATCCGCCACTTGCGCCAGGTGCCTGAGACACTGCATGGGTTGTTCCTCTGAGTCTTTCAGCAACTCCCGCTCCCTGCTGCAGGTACTGCTCTGTCTCACTGTAAATGGGGAACTAGTGGAAGGGGAAATGGAGCCCCCTGGCACTCACTAAAAGGGAAAGTGGTGGATTCTCCATCTCTAGATGTCATTGAATGAAGACTAGATGCCTTTCTGGAATGTGTGTGCCCAAAAAGTAACTATTGTACTATACAGGAGGCCTATGATATGCAGGGGCTTAGATGAGATGCTCTAAAGGTCTCTTGTGGCCATAAAGTCTACAAATTTTGGAAACACTGAGTGTAGTATTGGGAGCAGCCTGTGATGTTTTACTGTCTAGCCGGCTTGCTTCCTAGAATGAAGACGCATTGAATGGGGTGATCCACAGAGAGTACCTGTGTCAAGGCTGTATCCCCACTTTGAAGTTTAGGGTACAAATGTAGGGGCCTGCATGAAAACTTCTAAGCTTAACCACCATCCCAAGGCTAATTTCCTCCCCTGGGTAGCCTTGAGAAACCTTTCACCAATTCCCTGGTGAATACAGATCCAAACCCCTTGGATCTTAAAACAAGGAGAAATAAACCATCCCCCCTCCTTCCTCCCACCAACTTCTGGTGAATACAGATCCAACCCCCTTGGATCTAAAAGAAGGAGAAATTAACCATTCCCCTCCTTCCTCCCACCAACTCCTGGTGAATTAAGATCCAAACTCCTTGGATCTTAAAACAAGGAAAAATCAATCAGGTTCTTAAAAAATAAGGCTTTTAATTAAAGAAAAAGGTAAAAATCATCTCTGTAAAATCAGTATGGAAATTTACCTTACAGGGTAATCAAACTTGAAGAGCTCAGAGGACTCCCCTCTAGTCTTAGGTTCAAAGTACAGCAAACAAAGATAAACACTCTAGTAAAAGGTACATTTACAAGTTGAGAAAACAAAGGAAAACTAACACGCCTTGTTTGAAATAGGAGAGACTTGTTTAGAAAGATGTGGAGAACCTGGATTGATGTCTGGTCCCTCTCAGTCCCGAGGGCGAACACCCACACAAACAAAGAACACAAACAAAAGCCTTCCCCTCCCCAAGATTTGAAAGTATCTTGTCCCCTTATTGGTCCTTTAGGTCAGATGCCAGCCAGGTTACCTGAGCTTCTTAACCCTTTAGAGGGAAAAGGATTTTGGAGTCTCTGGCCAGGAGGATTTTATAGTACTGTACACAGGACAGCTGTTACCCTTCCCTTTATAGTTATGACAACCTCAAACCTTCAAAGTGTCAGGCCAGCAGCAGGACATTAGCACTTCAGGGTTTGGTTGGGTGTGTCAGTGACATCACAAAGGCCTTTTGCAGGATGTCAGCTTATTGGTCAAATGTGTTAGGGAGGTGGTGACCTCAGAGAGAGATGCTGACATCAGCCTGGCAGGACAGGAGCACAGGGCCAGGGAAACCTCAGAGACCCTGTGGCTTTGCTTCAGCAAGTCTCCTTCTCGGGGTCTTTCTTTGAGGACTGAGAGAGTATTAGGGTTCACGTACGTGAGTGCGTGCAGGAGCCTCTTTCGAGTTTTCTCCTTTCCTTTTACTGATTTTACTAGAAAACAGGCGTCCCTGTTTAGAAGGTAAGAGCCTCCAAGAGGTTTTGGCAGCTGCTCAGTCTGATCCACGTGGTGCCAGCTGAATTCTAGGCATGGAAAACAGTAGTTTAAGATGGCAGAATTTTATTCCATCCCTTGGATTTTGTGCCGTAGAATCACTGGGGACATTAGGGTTTGTCCTTCTTGTTTTACCTTTTCCTCCATCCCTCCTTCCTTTCTCTTCATCTCTTACTTCTTTTGTCCTTTCTCCTGTTCCCCTTTCACCACCAGGAGTGGTGTGTGTGTGTGTGTGTTTGTGTGTGTGTTGCTGGGGGTGCTCATCACCTCTCCTTGTGGGAAGTTCATCGAAAACTGTGGGGTTGAAATAGTGTTTGGACTCCACTGACACTAGATGTTGCCATCCTGTGGCTTAGCATTAGTGTCTGGGATGACTTGGGTCAAGATCTCAACTTCCCCGCAACCCACTTCACTGCTGCCAGAATCCCTCCTGCCCCCCCTGCTAGAGCCGCCTCCCTGGCCAACCTGGGTGGGGGTGGAGAACAGTGTTTTTTTCATACATTCATAGATTCTAGGGCTGGAAGGGACCTCGAGAGGTCATCGAGTCCAGTCCCCTGCCCGCATGGCAGGACCATGTAACGGACTTATTAGATAAGGGAAATGCGGTGGACCTAATATACCTGGATTTCAGTAAAGCGTTTGATACTGTACCCCATGAGGAATTATTGGTTAAACTGGAAAACATGGGGATCGATATGAAAATCCAGAGGTGGATAAAGAATTGGTTAATGGGGAGAATGCAGCGGGTCGTATTAAAGGGTGAACTGTCGGGTTGGAGGGAGGTTACTAGTGGAGTGCCTCAAGGTTCGGTTTTGGGACCCATTTTATTTAATCTATTTATAACTGACCTCGGAACCGATTGCAAGAGTGGGCTGATAAAGTTTGCGGATGATACGAAGGTGGGAGGAGTTGCAAATTCGGAGGAGGATAGGGATATTCTGCAGGGAGACTTGAATGAGCTTGTGAATTGGAGTGTCAGAAATAAGATGAAATTTAATAGTGAAAAGTGTAAGGTGATGCACTTGGGGATGACTAATAACAATTTTAGTTACAAGATGGGGACGCATTGGTTAGAAGTAACGGAAGAGGAGAAGGACCTAGGGGTCCTTGTAGACCGCAGGATGACTATGAGTCGACAATGTGACGTGGCTGTGAAAAAAGCCAATGCGGTCTTGGGATGTATTAGGCGAGGTATATCTAGTAGGGATAAGGAGGTCCTGCTTCCGTTGTATTCGGCGCTGGTGAGACCTCATTTGGAGTACTGTGTGTAGTTCTGGTCTCCCATGTTTAAAAAAGATGAACTCAAATTGGAACGGGTGCAGAGAAGGGCGACTAGGATGATCAGAGGAATGGAAAACCTGTCGTATGAAAAGAGATTAGAGGAGCTCGGGTTGTTTAGTCTGACAAAACGAAGGCTGAGGGGGGATATGATTGCTATCTTTAAATATATCAGAGGGATAAATACAAGGGAGGGAGAGGAATTATTTCAGCTGAGTACTAATGTGGACACGAGAACCAATGGATATAAACTGGCCGTGGAGAAGTTCAGGCTTGAAATCAGACGAAGGTTTCTGACCGTCAGAGGGGTGAAATATTGGAACGGCCTTCCGAGGGAAACGGTGGGGGCAACGGACCTGTCTGGTTTTAAGATTAAGTTGGATAAGTTTATGAAGGGAATGGTTTAATGGTAAAACATAGTAGCCGAGGAAAACCAAGCAATGGTACGTAAATAGCATAATGGCAAACAAGGGTCAGGCTAGAGACTCTTGCCTACATGCTCGGGGTATTACTGATCGCCATATTTGGGGTCGGGAAGGAATTTTCCTCCAGGGTAGATTGGCTGAGCCGCTGGAGGTTTTTCGCCTTCCTCCGCAGCATGGGGCAGGGATCACTAGCAGGAGGGTCCCTGCCGATTGAAGTCACTAAAACACAGGATTGGGGACTTCAACGGCACAGTCCAGGGAAGGGTCTTGTGGCCTGCAGCATGCAGGGGGTCAGACCAGATGATCATAATGGTCCCTTCTGACCTTAAAGTCTATGAGTCTATGAGACCAAATACCATCCCTGATAGACATTTATCTAACCTACTCTTAAATATCTCAAGAGATGGAGATTCCACAACCTCCCTCGGCAATTTATTCCAGTGTTTAACCACCCTGACAGTTAGGAACTTTTTCCTAATGTCCAACCTAGACCTCCCTTGCTGCACTTTAAACCCATTGCTTCTGGTTCTATCCTTAGAGGCTAAGGTGAACAAGTTTTCTCCCTCCTCCTTATGACACCCTTTTAAATACCTGAAAACTGCTATCATGTCTCCTCTCAGTCTTCTCTTTTCCAAACTAAACAAAGCCAATTCTTTCAGCCTTCCTTCATAGGTCATGTTCTCAAGACCTTTAATCATTCTTGTTGCTCTTCTCTGGACCCTTTCCAATTTCTCCACATCTTTTTTAAAATGCGGTGCCCAGAACTGGACACAATACTCCAGCTGAGGCCTAACCAGAGCAGAGTAGAGCGGAAGAATGACTTCTCGTGTCTTGCTCACAACACACCTGTTAATACATCCCAGAATCAGGTTTGCTTTTTTTGCAACAGCATCACACTGTTGACTCATATTTAGCTTGTGGTCCACTATAACCCCTAGATCCCTTTCTGCCGTACTCCTTCCTAGACAGTCTCTTCCCATTCTGTATGTGTGAAACTGATTGTTCCTTCCTAAGTGGAGCACTTTGCATTTGTCTTTGTTAAACTTCATCCTGTTTAACTCAGACCATTTCTCCAATTTGTCCAGATCATTTTGAATTATGACCCTGTCCTCCAAAGCAGTTGCAATCCCTCCCAGTTTGGTATCATCCGCAAACTTAATAAGCGTACTTTCTATGCCAATATCTAAGTCGTTGATGAAGATATTGAACAGCGCCGGTCCCAAAACAGACCCCTGCGATACCCCACTCGTTATGGCTTTCCAGCAGGATTGGGAACTATTAATAACAACTCTCTGAGTACGGTTATAGTAGCCCCATCTAAATTGTATTTGCCTAGTTTATCAATAAGAATATCATGCGAGACCGTATCAAATGCCTTACTAAAGTCTAGGTATACCACATCCACAGCCTCACTCTTATCCACAAGGCTCGTTATCCTATCAAAGAAAGCTATCAGATTGGTTTGACATGATTTGTTCTTCACAAATCCATGCTGGCTGTTCCCTATCACCTTACCACCTTCCAAGTGTTTGCAGATGATTTCCTTAATTACTTGCTCCATTATCTTCCCTGGCACAGAAGTTAAACTCACTGGGGTCTGTAGTTTCCTGGGTTGTTTTTATTTCCCTTTTTATAGATGGGCACTATATTTGCCCTTTTCCAGTCTTCTGGAATCTCTCCCGTCTCCCATGATTTTCCAAAGATAATAGCTAGAGGCTCAGATACCTCCTCTATTAGCTCCTTGAGTATTCTAGGATGCATTTCATCAGGCCCGGGTGACTTGCAGGCATCTAACTTTTCTAAGTGATTTTTAACTTGTTCTTTTTTTATTTTATCTGCTAAACCTACCCCCTTCCCATTAGCATTCACTATGTTAGGCATTCCTTCAGACTTCTCGGTGAAGACCGAAACAAAGAAGTCATTAAGCATCTCCGCCATTTCCAAGTTTCCTGTTACTGTTTCTCCCTCTTCACTAAGCAGTGGGCCTACCCTGTCTTTGGTCTTCCTCTTGCTTCTAATGTATTGATAAAAAGTCTTCTTGTTTCCCTTTATTCCCGTAGCTAGTTTGAGCTCATTTTGTGCCTTTGCCTTTCTAATCTTGCCCCTGCATTCCTGTGTTGTTTGCCTATATTCATCCTTTGTAATCTGTCCCAGTTTCCATTTTTTATATGACTCCTTTTTATTTTTTAGATCATGCAAGATCTCATGGTTAAGCCAAGGTGGTCTTTTGCCACATTTTCTATCTTTCCTAACCAGCGGAATAGCTTGCTTTTGGGCCCTTAATAGTGTCCCTTTGAAAAACTGCCAACTCTCCTCAGTTGTTTTTCCCCTCAGTCTTGATTCCCATGGGACCTTACCTATCAGCTCTCTGAGCTTACCAAAATCTGCCTTCCTGAAATCCATTGTCTCTATTTTGCTGTTCTCCCTTCTACCCTTCCTTAGAATTGCAAACTCTATGATTTCATGATCACTTTCACCCAGGCTGCCTTCTACTTTCAAATTCTCAACAAGTTCCTCCCTATTTGTTAAAATCAAGTCTAGAACAGCTTCCCCCCAGTAGCTTTTTCAACCTTCTGAAATAAAAAGTTGTCTCCAATGCAGTCCAGGAATTTGTTGGATAGTCTGTGCCCCGCTGTGTTATTTTCCCAACATATAGCCGGATAGTTGAAGTCCCCCATCACCACCAAATCTTGGGCTTTGGATGATTTTGTTAGTTGCTTAAAAAAAGCCTCATCCACCTCTTCCACCTGGTTAGGTGGCCTGTAGTAGACTCCTAGCATGACATCTCCCTTGTTTTTTACCCCTTTTAGCCTAACCCAGAGACTCTCAACACTTCCGTCTCCTATGTCCATCTCTACCTCAGTCCAAGTGTGTACATTTTTAATATACAAGGCAACACCTCCTCCCTTTTTCCCCTGTCTATCCTTCCTGAGCAAGCTGTACCCATCCACACCAACATTCCAATCACGTGTATTATCCCACCAAGTTTCAGTGATGCCAACAATGTCATAGTTGTATTTATTTATTAGCACTTCCAGTTCTTCCTGCTTATTCCCCATACTTCTCGCATTTGTATATAGGCATCTAAGATACTGGTTTGATCTTTCCTCCCAGTTTTGTCCTGACCCTCCTTTCTCTCTGACAATATAGCCCACACTCCCTCTCGTTTTTGACCCATCTCCCCGGTCTCCATGTTCCCCACTTACCTGTGGGCTTTGCTCACCTGTCCCCGTCGAACCTAGTTTAAAGCCCTCCTCACTAGGTTAGCCAGTCTGTGTCCAAAGGTACTAATAACTTGAGCTGTGGTTTGGAGGTGGAACAGCTGTCAAGGGCACTGAGGGGGAGATAGCAGGAGCTCATCCTTCAAGGAGGGGGGTTGGCACTGGGAGGACAGGGGCTTACGACCAGGGAAACCTCAGAGACTCCTGTGGCTTTGCTTCAGCAAGTCTCCTTCTCGAGGTCTCTCTTTGAGGACTGAGAGAGTGTTAGGGTTGACGTATGTGAGTGTGAGCAGGAGCCTCTTTCGAGTTTTCTCCTTCCTTTTGACGGATTTTACTAGAAAACAGACGTCCCTATTTAGAAGGTAAGAGCCTCCAAGAGGTTTTGGAACCTGCTCAGTCTGATCCATCTGGTGCCAGCTGAATTCTCGGCATGGAAAACAGTAGTTTAAGATGGCAGAATTTTATTCCCTCCCTGGGATTTTGTCCCGTAGAATCACTGGGGACATTAGGGTTTGTCCTTTTCGTTTTACCTTTTCCTCCATCCCTCCTTCCTTTCTCTTCATCTCTAACTTCTTTTGTCCTTTCTCCTGTTCCCCTTTCACCACCAGGAGTGGTGTGTGTGTGTGTGTGTGTGTTTGTGTATGTGTTGCTGGGGGTGCTCTTCACCTCCCCTTGTGGGGAGTTCATCCAAAACTGTATGGTTGAAATAGTGTTTGGACTCCACTGACACTAGATGCTGCCATCCTGTGGCTTAGCATTAGTGTCTGGGATGACTTGGGGCAAGATCTCAACCTCCCCTCAACCCACTTCACTTCTGGCAGAATCCCTCCTGCCCCCCCGCTAGAGCCGCCTCGATGCCCAACCTGGTTGGGGGTGCAGAAGAGGGTTCTGATAACTTGAGGTTTGGTTTGGAGGTGGAACAGCTGTGAAGAACACTGAGGGGTGTTGGCACTGGAGGATACTAGAAAGGACAAGAAGACTCCATTCTGGGGTTCAGGAGGTGAATTCATCCCTCAGCGGTGGGCAGGTGGTGGGTGGAAATACTGCTGGTTCCAGGTGCCCTTAATTCCCCCTGATTCCTCGGGACCTTTGAGTCTCTGACAGGTTCTCGTTCCCTTGCAGCAGGAGGACGTCACGGCCAAAGTGATGCACCAGCTCCGCATCATCCGGCACTTGCGCCAGGTGCCTGAGACACTGCAGGGGCTGTTCCTCTGAGGCCTTCAGCAACTCCCGCTCCCTGCTGCAGGTACTGCTCTGGCTCACTGTAAATGGGGAGCTAGTGGAAGGGGAAATGGAGCCCCCTGGCACTCACTAAAAGGGAAAGTGGTGGATTCTCCATCTCTTGATGTCATTGAAGGAAGACTAGATGCCTTTCTGGAATGTGTGTGCCCAAAAAGTAACTATTGTACTATACAGCAAGCCTATGGTATGCAAGGGGTTAGATGAGATGCTCTAAAGGTCTCTTGTGGCCATAATGTCTACAAATTTTGGAAACACTGAGTGTAGTATTGGGAGCAGCCTCTGATGTTTTACTGTCTAGCCGGCTTGCTTCCTAGAATGAAGACGCATTGAGTGGGGTGATCCACACAGAGTAGCTCAAACCTTCAAAGTGTCAGGCCAGCAGCAGGACATTAGCACTTCCGGGGATGGGTGGGTGTGGCAGTGACATCACAAAGGCCTTTTCAGGACCTCAGCCTATTGGTCAAAGGTGTTAGGGAGGTGGTGACCTCCGAGAGAGATGCTGACATCAGCCAGGCAGGACAGGGGCTTAGGGCCAGGGAAACCTCAGAGACCCCTGTGACTTTCATAGAATCATAGAATCATAGAATATCAGGGTTGGAAGGGACCTCAAGAGGTCATCTACTCCAACCCCGTCCTCAAAGCAGGACCAATTCCCAACTAAATCATCCCAGCCAGGGCTTTGTCAAGCCGGGCCTTAAAAACCTCCAAGGAAGGAGACTCCACCACCTCCCTAGTTAACGCATTCCAGTGCTTCACCACCCTCCTAGTGAAATAGTGTTTCCTAATATCCAACCTGGACCTCCCCCACTGCAACTTGAGACCATTGCTCCTTGTTCTGTCATCTGCCACCACTGAGAACAACCGAGCTCCATCCTCTTTGGAACCCCCCTTCACGTAGTTGAAGGCTGCTATCAAATCCCCCCTCATTCTTCTCTTCTGGAGACTAAACAATCCCAGTTCCCTCAGCCTCTCCTCATAAGTCATGTGCTCCAGACCCCTAATCATTTTTGTTGCTCTCCACTGGATTCTTTCCAATTTTTCCACATCCTTCTTGTAGTGTGGGGCCTGTCGGAGAAAAACAGAGTTCTCACTATTTGTTTAGGTACAGCAAGTCAGATGCTTTATTAACTCTCACAATTGCCCAGAGGGAGAGAGCTAAGCAGGTCTCTCCCAGGTAACTAATTACAGCAAGCATTTATACCTTTCATTACAGAAATAACGAGGGACAGCTGCGTTTTGTTTATACATAGGCCATCTTGATATCTCATTTCTTCACTTGTTTTGACTCTTGCCAACATACAATATTTTCTATACCTTATCTACACAAGGTCTTCTACACCTTATCTATACCAGGTCATAATGACTTCTTACACAGTTCTTTCTCACCCGCCTCACACATTCCTCGCTTCTACAAATCTCGCGTTATTAGGGTTACAGTTAGCCTAACTCTTGCTAACGAACTGTCATGCATTGCATCCCCTTCCTGTGAGCTCTTTCTCTGCTTCCACAGGCCCAAAACTGGACACAGTATTCCAGATGAGTCCTCACCAATGTCGAATAAAGGGGAACGATCACGTTCCTCGATCTGCTGGCAATGCCCCTACTTATACAGCCCAAAATGCCGTTAGCCTTCTTGGCAACAAGAGCACACTGTTGACTCATATCCAGCTTCTCGTCCACTGTGACCCCTAGGTCTTTTTCAGCAGAACTGCTACCTAGCCATTCGGTCCCTAGTCTGTAGCAGTGCATGGGATTCTTCCGTCCTAAGTGCAGGACTCTGCACTTGTCCTTGTTGAACTTCATCAGGTTTTTTTTGGCCCAATCCTCTAATTTGTCTAGGTCCCTCTGTATCCGATCCCTACCCTCTAGCGTATCTACCACGCCTCCTAGTTTAGTGTCATCTGCAAACTTGCTGAGAGTGCAGTCCACACCATCCTCCAGATCATTAATAAAGATATTAAACAAAACCGGCCCCAGGACCGACCCTTGGGGCACTACTCCGCTTGAAACCGGCTGCCAACTAGACATGGAGCCATTGATCACTACCCGTTGAGCCCGACGATCCAGCCAGCTTTCTATCCACCTTACAGTCCATTCATCCAGCCCATACTTCTTTAACTTGGTGGCAAGAATACTGTGGGAGAGCGTATCAAAAGCTTTGCTAAAGTCAAGGAATAACACATCCACTGCTTTCCCCTCATCCACAGAGCCAGTTATCTCATCATAGAAGGCAATTAGGTTAGTCAGGCACGACTTCCCCTTGGTGAATCCATGCTGACTGTTCCTGATCACTTTCCTCTCCTCTAAGTGTTTCATAATTGATTCCTTGAGGACCTGCTCCATGATTTTTCCAGGGACTGAGGTGAGGCTGACTGGCCTGTAGTTCCCCGGATCCTCCTCCTTCCCTTTTTTAAAGATGGGCACGACATTAGCCTTTTTCCAGTCATCCGGGACCTCCCTCGATCGCCATGAGTTTTCAAAAATAATGGCTAATGGCTGTGCAATCTCATCCGCCAAGTCCTTTAGCACCCTCGGATGCAGCGCATCCAGCCCCATGGAGTTGTGCACGTCCAGTTTTTCTAAATAGTCCCGAACCACTTCTTTCTCCACAGAGGGCTGGTCACCTTCTCCCCATATTGTGCTGCCCAGTGCAGCAGTCTGGGAGCTGACCTTGTTCGTGAAGACAGAGGCAAAAAAAGCATTGAGTACATTAGCTTTTTCCACATCCTCAGTCACTAGGTTGCCTCCCTCATTCAGTAAGGGGCCCACACTTTCCTTGACTTTCTTCTTGTTGCTAACATACCTGAAGAAACCCTTCTTGTTACTCTTAACATCTCTTGCTAGCTGCAACTCCAAGTGTGATTTGGCCTTCCTGATTTCACTCCTGCATGCCTGAGCAATATTTTTATACTCCTCCCTGGTCATTTGTCCAATCTTCCACTTCTTGTAAGCTTCTTTTTTGCGTTTAAGATCAGCAAGGATTTCACTGTTTAGCCAAGCTGGTCGCCTGCCATATTTACTATTCTTTCTACACATCGGGATGGTTTGTTCCTGCAACCGCAATAAGGATTCTTTAAAATACAGCCAGCTCTCCTGGACCCCTTTGCCCTTCATGTTATTCTCCCAGGGGATCCTGCCCATCTGTTCCCTGAGGGAGTCAAAGTCTGCTTTTCTGAAGTCCAGGGTCCGTATTCTGCTGCTCTCCTTTCTTCCTTGTGTCAGGATCCTGAACTCGACCATCTCATGGTCACTGCCTCCCAGGTTCCCATCCACTTTTGCTTCCCCTACTAATTCTTCCCTGTTTGTGAGCAGCAGGTCGAGAAAAGCTCTGCCCCTAGTTGGTTCCTCCAGCACTTGCACCAGGAAATTGTGCCCTACACGTTCCAAAAACTTCCTGGATTGTCTGTGCACCGCTGTATTGCTCTCCTAGCAGATATCAGGGTGATTAAAGTCTCCCATGAGAACCAGGGCCTGCGATCTAGCAACTTCTGCTAGTTGCCAGAAGAAAGCCTCGTCCACCTCATCCCCCTGGTCTGGTGGTCTATACCAGACTCCAACCGTGACATCCCCCTTGTTGCTCACACTTCTCAACTTTATCCAGAGACTCTCAGGTTTTTCTACAGTTTCATACCGGACCTCTGAGCACTCATACTCCTCTCTTACATACAATGCAACTCCCCCACCTTTTCTGCCCTGCCTGTCCTTCCTGAACAGTTTATATCCATCCATGACAGTACTCCAGTCATGTGAGTTATCCCACCAAGTCTCTGTTATTCCAATCACATCATAGTTCCCTGACTTTGCCAGGACTTCCAGTTCTCCCAGCTTGTTTCCCAGGCTTCTTGCATTTGTGTATAGGCACTTAAGATAACTCATCGATCGTCCCTCATTCTCAGCATGAGACAGGAGTTCTCCCCCCTTGCGCTCTCCTGCTTGTGCTTCCTCCCAGGATCCCATTTCCCCACTTACCTCAGGGCTTTGGTCTCCTTCCCCCGGTGAACCTAGTTTAAAGCCCTCCTCACTAGGTTAGCCAGCCTGCTGGCGAAGATGCTCTTCTCTCTCTTCGTTAGGTGGAGCCCGTCTCTGCCTAGCACTCCTCCTTCTTGGAACACCATCCCATGGTTGAAGAATCCAAAGCCTTCTCTCCAACACCACCTGTGTAGCCATTCGTTGACTTCCACGATTCGACGGTCTCTACCCCGGCCTTTTCCTTGCACAGGGAGGATGGACGAGAACACCACTTGCGCCTCAAACTCCTTTATCCTTCTTCCCAGAGCCACATAGTCTGCAGTGATCCGCTCAAGGTCATCTCTGATCGCTCACCTTCCACATCACCGTCTTCTTAAGAACTTCCTCAACTGTTGCAGGAACTACTCAGAGAAACCTGCAGATGTAAGCCTCAGTGAGCTCTCCCCAAGCGAACTCCCAGTCAAACTCCCGCTCTTAGCCTCTGCTGTTCGCCGCTCCTTCTCCAAGTCTCTCTTTGAGGACTGAGAGAGTATTAGGGTTCACGTATTTGAGTGCGAGCAGGAGCCTCTTTCGAGTTTTTTCCTTTCCTTTTACTGATTTTACTAGAAAACAGACGTCCCTGTTGAGAAGGTAAGAGCCTCCAAGAGGTTTTGGAACCTGCTCAGTCTGATCCATCTGGTGCCAGCTGAATTCTAGGCATGGAAAACACTAGTTTAATGTGTCAGAATTTTATTCCCTCCCTGGGATTTTGTCCCGTAGAATCACTGGGGACATTAGGGTTTGTCCTTTTCGTTTTACCTTTTCCTCCATCCCTCCTTCCTTTCTCTTCATCTCTTACTTCTTTTGTCCTTTCTCCTGTTCCCCTCCCACCACCTATTAGAGGGGCGGATTATACCCATCAGTAGTATGTCCTGGATCTCCCTTTGTATAGCAGTTTTGTCATGAGGTGACTCCTGGTAGGGTGGGGTTCTAATTGGGTGAGCATTACCTGTGTTAATGGAGTGGTATGCCCGTTCGGTCCGTTTTGGAGTGGCTGAGAAAATTGGTGCAAAGCTTGTGCACAGCTCCTTGATCTGCTGTCGCTGCAGACGTCCAAGGGTCGTGGAGAGGTTCACCTCTTCTACGCCACCATCCTTTTTTTCTTCGTAATAGACACCTTTAGGCCACTTTGCGTTATTTGTTTTCTGGGCTGTAAACTGGCAAACGTTTAATTTTTTGGAATAAAAGGGCTTAAGAGAATTAACATGGTATACCTTGGGCTTTATGTTGGAGGTGGGGGAGGCTATGAGATAATTAACAGCTCCTAGGCGCTCCTGGACCGCGAATGGTCCTTTCCACGACGCTTCCATTTTATGGGCCTTGGGCGCCTTTAAGACCATGACTTGGTTTCCTACTTTGAAGGACCGTTCTCTGGAATGTTTATCATACCAGGCCTTTTGCTCTTTCTGAGCATTTTTTAGGTTTTCTTTAGCAAGGGCTAAAGAGTGTCGGAGGGTGCTTTGTAGGTTGCTTACAAAGTTTAGAATGTTAGTTCCTGGAGAAGGCGTAAACCCCTCCCATTGCTGCTTTACCAACTGTAATGGCCCCTTAACCTCGCGGCCATACACAAGTTCAAATGGTGAAAACCCTAAACTGGGATGTGGTACAGCCCTGTAGGCGAAAAGCAACTGCTGCAACACTAGGTCCCAATTATTGGAGTGTTCATTTATGAATTTACATATTATGGCCCCCAAAGTTTTATTAAACCTCTCCACCAGGCCATTGGTTTTATGGTGGTAAGGGGTGGCAACCAAGTGATTCACCCCATGAGCTTCCCACAGGTTTTTCATGGTCCCTGCCAGGAAATTAGTTCCCGAATCTGCAAGGATGTTGGAGGGCCAATCTACCCCGGCAAAAATGTCTGTTAATGCCTGGCACACACTTTTAGCCCTGGTGTTGCTTAAGGGTACTGCTTCCGGCCATCGGGTAACAAAATCCATGAAAGTC
This sequence comes from Chrysemys picta bellii, assembly GCF_011386835.1. Classification (NCBI taxonomy): domain Eukaryota; kingdom Metazoa; phylum Chordata; order Testudines; family Emydidae; genus Chrysemys; species Chrysemys picta. Next base: position 42,671 of record NW_027052833.1, read on the forward strand.
AGTACGTACTGCTTTCCTTTGGGTGTCTTTTTGGGAAAAGGACCCAGAATATTCACAGCTACGTGCTGAAATGGGACCTTAATTATGGGTAGTGGCTGGAGAGGGGCTTTAACCTGGTCTTGGGGCTTTTCCACTCGTTGGTACACCTCACAAGACCGGACATAATTAGCAACGTCCTTGCCCATTCCCTCCCAGTGGAAGGACTTCCCCAACCGGTCCTTGGTTCTGTTCACCCCAGAATGGCCACTGGGATGATCGTGGGCTAAGCTCAAGAGCTTTACCCGATACTTAGTGGGAACTACCAACTGTCTTTGAGGATGCCAGTTTTTCTGGTGCCCACCAGAAAGAGTCTCCTTGTATAAAAGTCCTTGTTCTATAACAAACCGGGATGGGTTAGAAGAGCTGAGAGGCGGTGGGGTGCTCCACGCCGCCGCCCAAACTTTCTGAAGGCTGTTATCTGCTTCCTGCTCGGCCTGGAACTGTTTCCTTGATGCTGGAGACATCAGTTCCTCCTTGGATTGTGGACTGGGGCTTGGTCCCTCTGGAAGTGATGCAGGTGCTGGGGCTGTTTCCATTGACTGTGATCCGCTGTCCACTGGTGCACTATGTGGTATCTCAGGCTCTGGCTGAGCCTCTTGGGTAGGGTTATCTGCTGCTTCCGCCAGGTCAGGCTCGCTGGTGCCCTCTGGCGTTGGAGTTGTAGACGGGTTTGCAAGCGCTGGACTCAGTGCTGGCAATGGTCCTGGTGCTGGTTGCGTTGCCAGTTCCGGTTCTGGGACTGGCTTTGGCTGGGTCTCTGGGATTGGATTCACTACGGCTGTTGCAGTCGTTGGCAGGGGATCCGGTTCCACCACCTTTGTCTGGGTCTCTGGTAACACAGCCGGGGCCCTGGTGGACGGCTCAGGAACAGGGATGGGGGTGAAAGCTTGCTTAGCCTTTGCTACTTCCAGTTCATGCTTCCTTTCTTTTTCTCTCTCCTCCATCTCTTTTTTTTTTCAGCTCCATTTCTTTTTCTTTCAACTTCATCTCTCTCTTGTGGGCCTCCTCTTTGGCTTTTTCTTCTCTTTTTCTCTGCTGTGTCTTGAGTTTTGTTAATTGAAGCAGTCTCTGATGTTTTCTTTCATTTTCTTCTGCTTTTAGTTTGGCCAGTTCTATTTTTTTAGCTACTTCTTTGGTAGTCATTTTCCTGTTTTCTTGTGCTGGGTCACCCCCTCTGCAGTTGACTGAAACTGGGAAGCTCTCAGCTCTGGCTGCTGCTGAGTTAAGAGAGACTTTCTAACTAGCTACTCCCGAGGATGTAAAAAGAAAAAAAAACCAATTCAGCTTGTAAATTCCTTTTACCCTGTCGTTTGCTCATTTGAACACTTCTCTTAACAAAGGACCTTGTTAAAAAAACTTAACACCTCTCCCTTCAGGCAAGGAGAGAGAAGATATGCATCTATCTCCAGCTCTGCTTTTCAAGCAGCTAGAAAGAAAAAAAAATCTCACTGGCTTTGGGTTTAAAATGATCCCACCTCTACCACCATGTCAAGGCTGTATCCCCACTTTGAACTTTAGGGTACAAATGTAGGGGCCTGCATGAAAACTTCTAAGCTTAACTACCAGCTTAGCTCTGGTCCGCTGCCACCATCCCAAGGCTAATTTCCTTCCCTGGGTAGCCTTGAGAGACCTTCACCAATTCCCTGGTGAATACAGATCCAAACCCCTTGGATCTTAAAACAAGGAGAAATTAACCATTCCCACTTCTTTCTCCCACCAACTCCTGGTGAATACAAATCCAACCCCCTTGGATCTAAAACAAGGAAAAATCGATCAGGTTCTTAAAAAGAAGGTTTTTAATTAAAGAAAAAGGTAAAAATCATCTCTGTAAAATCAGTATGGAAATAACCATACAGGGTAATCAAACTTAAAGAGCTCAGAGGACTCCCCTCTAGTTTTAGGTTCAAAGTACAGCAAACAAAGATAAACACTCTAGTAAAAGGTACATTTACATGTTGAGAAAACAAAGGAAAACTAACACGCCTTGCCTGGCTATTTACTTAGAAGTTAGAAATAGGAGAGACTTGTTTAGAAAGATGTGGAGAACCTGGATTGATGTCTGGTCCCCCTCAGTCCCGAGAGCAAACGCACAACCAAAACAAAGAACACAAACAAAAGCCTTCCCCTCCCCACGGCCAAAGTGATGCACCAGCTCCGCAACATCTGGCACTTGTGCCAGGTGCCTGAGACACTGCAGGGGCTGTTCCTCTGAGGCCTTAGCAACTCCCTCTCCCTGCTGCAGGTACTGCTCTGGCTCACTGTAAATGGGGAGGTAGTGGAAGGGGAAATGGAGCCCCCTGGCACTCACTAAAAGGGAAAGTGGTGGATTCTCCATCTCTTGATGTCATTTAATCAAGACAAGATGCCTTTCTGGAATGTGTATGCCCAAAAAGTAACTATTGTACTATACAGGAAGCCTATGATATGCAGGGGCTTAGATTAGATGCTCTAAAGGTCTCTTCTGCCCATCAAGTCTACTAATTTTGGAAACACTGAGTGTAGCATTGGGAGCAGCCTCTGATGTTTTACTGTTTGGCCGGCTTGCTTCGTAGAATGAAGACGCATGGAGTGGGGTGATCCCCAGAGAGTAGCTCAAAGCTTCATAGTGTCAGGCCAGCAGCAGGACATTAGCACTTCAGGGGATGGTTGGGTGTGACAGTGACATCACAAAGGACTTTTGCAGGAGCTCAGCCTATTGGTCAAAGTTGTTAGGGAGGTGGTGACCTCAGAGAGAGATGCTGACATCAGCCAGGCATGACAGGAGCACAGGGCCAGGGAAACCTCAGAGACACCTGTGGCTTTGCTTCAGCAAGTCTCCTTCTCGAGGTCTCTCTTTGAGGACTGAGAGAGAATTAGGGCTGACGTATGTGAGTGCGAGCAGGAGCCTCTTTCGAGATTTCTCCTTTCTCTTTACTGATTTTACTAGAAAACAGACGTCCCTGTTAAGAAGGTAAGAGCCTCGGAGAGGTTTGTAACCTTTTCAGTCTGATCCACCTGGTGCCAGCTGAATTCTAGGCATGGAAAACACTAGCTCAAGGTGGCAGAATTTTATTCCCTCCCTGGGATTTTGTCCCGTGGAATCACTGGGGACATTAGGTTTTGTCCTTTTTGTTTTACCTTTTCCTCCATCCCTCCTTCCTTTCTCTTCAACTCTTACTTCTTTTGTCCTTTCTCCTGTTCCCCTCCCACCACCAGGAGTGGGGTGTGTGTGTGTTGCTGGGGGTGCTCTTCACCTCCCCTTGTGGAAAGTTGATCCAATACTGTGAGGTTGAAATAGTGCTTCGACTCCACTGACACTAGATGCTGCCATCCTGTGGCTTAGCATTAGTGTCTGGGATGACTTGGAGCAAGATCTCAACCTCCCCGCAACCCACTTCACTGCTGCCAGAATCCCTCCTGCCCCCCCTGCTAGAGCCACCTCCCTGCCCAACCTGGGTGGGGGTGGAGAAGAGGGTTTTGATAACTTGAGCTGTGGTTTGGAGGTGGAACAGCTGTCAAGGGCACTGAGGGGGAGGTAGCAGATGCTAATCCTACAAGGATGGGGGTTGGCACTGGAGGTTACCGGAAAGGAGAAGAAGACTCCATTCTGGTGTTGAGGAGGAGAATTCATCCCTCAGTGGTGGGCAGGTGCTGGGTGGAAATACTGCTGCTTCCAGGTGGCCTTAATTCCCCCTGATACCTCTGGGCGTTTGAGTCTCTGACAGGTTCTCGTTCCCTTCCAGCAGGAGGACGTCACGGCCAAAGTGATGCACCAGCTCCGCATCATCCGGCACTTGCTCCAGGTGCCTGTGACGCTGCAGGGGCTGTGCCTCTGAGGCCTTCAGCAACTCCTGCTCCCTGCTGCAGTTACTGTTCTGGCTCACTGTAAATGGGGAGCTAGTGGAAGGGGAAATGGAGCCCCCTGGCACTCACTAAAATGGAAAGTGGTGGATTCTCCATCTCTTGATGTCATTGATTGAAGATTACATGCCTCTCTGGAATGTGTGTGCCCAAAAAGTAACTATTATACTATACTGGAAGCCTATGATATGGAGGGGGTTAGATGAGATGCTCTAAAGGTCTCTTGTGGCCAGAAAGTGTAGTAATTTTGGAAACACTGAGTGTAGCATTGGGAGCAGCCTCTGATCTTTTACTGTCTAGCCGGCTTGCTTCCTAGAATGAAGACGCATTGAGTGGGGTGATCCACAGAGCGTAGCTCAAACCTTCAAAGTGTCAGGCCAACAGCGGGACATGAGCACTTTAGGGTTTGGTTGGGTGTGGCAGTGATATCACAAAGGCTTTTTCAAGGACCTCAGCGTACTGGTCAAAGGTGTTAGGAAGGTGGTGACCTCAGAGAGAGATGCTGACATGAGCCAGGCAGGACAGGGGGGCAGGGCCAGGGAAACCTCAGAGACCCCTGTGGCTTTGCTTCAGCAAGTCTCATTCTCGAGGTCTCTCTTTGAGGACTGAGAGAGTATTAGGGTTCACGTATGTGAGTGCGAGCAGGAGCCTCTCTCCAGTTTTCTCCTTTCCTTTTACTGATTTTCCTAGAAAACAGACGTCCCTGTTTAGAAGGTAAGAGGCTCCAAGAGGTTTTGGATCCTGCTCAGTCTGATATGTCTCGTGCCAGCTGAATTCTAGGCATGGAAAACACTAGTTTAAGGTGGCAGAATTTTATTCCCTCCCTGGGATTTTGTCCCGTGGAATCACTGGGGACATTAGGTTTTGTCCTTTTCGTTTTACCTTTTCCTCCATCCCTCCTTCCTTTCTCTTCAACTCTTACTTCTTTTGTCCTTTCTCCTGTTCCCCTCCCACCACCAGGAGTGGGGTGTGTGTGTGTTGCTGGGGGTGCGCTTCACCTCCCCTTGTGGAAAGTTGATCCAATACTGTGAGGTTGAAATAGTGCTTGGACTCCACTGACACTAGATGCTCCCATCCTGTGGCTTAACATTACTGTCTGGGATGACTTCGGGCAAGGTCTCAACCTCCCCGCAACGCACTTTTCTGCTTTCAGAATCCCTGCTGCCCCCCCTCCTAGATCCGCCTCCCTGCCCAACCTGGGTGGGGGTGGAGAAGAGGGTTCTGATAACTTGACCTGTGGTTTGGAGGTGGAACAGCTGTCAAGGGCACTGAGCGGGAGGTAGCAGGAGCTCATCCTACAAGGAGTGGGGTTGGCACTGGAGGTTACTAGAAAGGTCAAGAAGATTCCATTCTGGGGTTGAGGAGGTGAATTGCTCAAAGGTGTTAGGGAGGTGGTGACCTCAGAGAGAGATGCTGACATGAGCCAAGCAGGACAGGGGGGCAGAGCCAGGGAAACCTCAGAGACCCCTGTGATTTTGCTTCAGCAAGTCTCCTTCTCGAGGTCTCTCTTTGAGGACTGACAAAGTATTAGGGTTCACGTATGTGAGTGGGAGCAGGAGCCTCTTTCGAGTTTTCTCCTTTCCTTTTACTGATTTTACTAGAAATCAGTTAGAAGCAACAAAGCACATTTGGTGATTTTTTGATGGTTGGGGTCTCTGGTGATTGGTTGCATATAAGATGGAGGAAAAAAATGGAGTCTCCTTCCTTGGAGGTTTTTAAGGCCCGGCTTGACAAAGCCCTGGCTGGGATGATTTAGCTGGGAATTGGTCCTGCTCTGAGCAGGGGGTTGGACTAGATGACCTCTTGAGGTCCCTTCCAACTCTGATATTGTATGATTTTGTGATTCTATGAAAACAGACTTCCCTGTTGAGAAGGTAAGAGCCTCCAATAGGTTTTGCAACCTCCACAGTCTGATCCATCTGGTGCCAGCTGAATTCTAGGCATGGAAAACACTAGTTCAAGGTGGCAGAATTTTATTCCGTCCCTGGGATTTTATCCCGTAGAATCACTAGGGATATTAGCGTTTGTCCTTTTCATTTTACCTTTTCCTCCATCCCTCCTTCCTTTCTCTTCATCTCTTACTTCTTTTGTCCTTTCTCTTGTTCCCCTCCCACCACCAGGAGTGGTGTGTGTGTGTGTGTCTGTGTGTGTATTGCTGGGGGTTCTCTTCACCTCTCCCTGTGGGAAGTTCCTCTAAAACTGTGGGGTTGAAATAGTGCTTGGACTCCACTGACACAAGATGCTGCCATCCTGTGGCTTAGCATTAGTGTCTGGGATGACTTGGGGCAAGATCTCAACCTCCCCTCAACCCACTTCACTTCTGGCAGAATCCCTCTTGCCCCCCCGCTAGAGCCGCCTCCATGCCCAACCTGGTTGGGGGTGCAGAAGAGGGTTCTGATAACTTGAGGTTTGGTTTGGAGGTGGAACAGCTGTCAAGAACACTGAGTGGGAGGAAGCAGGAGCTCACCCTAGAACGAGGGGGGTTGGCACTGGAGGTTACTAGAAAGGACAAGAAGACTCCATTCTGGGGTTCAGGAGGTGAATTTATCCCTCAGTGGTGGGCAGGTGATGGGTGGAAGTAGTGCTGGTTCCAGGTGCCCTTAATTCACGCTGATTCCTCGGGGCGTTTGAGTCTCTGACAGGTTCTCGTTCCCTTGCAGCAGGAGGACGTCACGGCCAAAGTGATGCACCAGCTCCGCATCATCCGGCATTTGTGCCAGGTGCCTGAGACACTGCAGGGGCTGTGCCTCTGAGGCCATCAGCAACTCCCGCTCCCTGCTGCAGGTACTGCTCTGGCTCACTGTAAATGGGGAGCTAGTGGAAGGGGAAATGGAACCCCCTGGCACTCACTAAAAGGGAAAGTGGTGGATTCTCCATCTCTTGATGTCATTGAATGAAGACTAGATGCCTTTCTGGAATGTGTGTGCCCAAAGAGTAACTATTGTACTATACAGGAAGCCTATGATATGCAGGGGCTTAGATTAGATGCTCTAAAGGTCTCTTGTGGCCATAAAGTCTACTAATTTTGGAAACACTGAGTGTAGCATTGGGAGCAGCCTCTGATGTTTTACTGTCTAGCCCACTTGCTTCCTAGAATGAAGACGCATTGAGTGGGGTGATCCACAGAGAGTAGCCCAAACCTTCATAGTGTCAGGCCAGCAGCAGGACATTAGCACTTAAGGGTTTGATTGGTGGCAGTGATATCACAAAGGTCTTTTGCAGGACCTCAGCATATTGGTCAAAGGTGTTAGGGAGGTGGTAACCTCAGAGAGAGATGCTGCCATCAGCGAGGCAGGACAGGGGCGCATGGCCAGGGAAACCTCAGAGACCCCTGTGGCTTTGCTTCAGCAAGTCTCCTTCTCGAGGTTTCTCTTGAGGACTGAGAGAGTGTTAGGATTCACGTATTTGAGTGAGAGCAGGAGCCTCTTTCGAGTTGTCTCCTTTCCTTTTACTGATTTTACTAGAAAACAGACATCCCTGTTTAGAAAGTAAGAGCCTCCTAGAGGTTTTGGAACCTGCTCAGTCTGATCCATCTGGTGTCAGCTGAATTCTAGGCATGGAAAACACTAGTTCAAGGTGGCAGAATTTTAATCCCTCCCTGTGATTTTGTCTGGTAGAATCACTGGGGACATTAGGGTTTGTCCTTTTCGTTTTACCTTTTCCTCCATCCCTCCTTCCTTTCTCTTTATCTCTTACTTCTTTTGTCCTTTCTCTTGTTCCCCTCCCACCACCAGGAGTGGTATATGTGTGTGTGTGTGTGTGTGTGTGTTGCTGGGGGTGCTCTTCACCTCCCCTTGTTGGGAGTTGATCCAAAACTGTATGGTTGAAATAGTGCTTGGACTCCACTGACACTAGATGCTGCCATCGTGTGGTTTAGCATTAGTGTCTGGGATGACTTGGGGCAAGATCTCAACCTCCCCGCAACCCACTTCACTGCTGCCAGAATCCCACCTGCCCCCCCTGCTAGAGCCGCCTCCCTGCCCAACCTGGGTGGGGGTGGAGAAGAGGGTTCTGATAACTTGAGCTGTGGTTTGGAGGTGGAACAGCTGTCAAGGGCACTGAGGGGGAGGTAGCAGGAGCTCACCCTACAAGGACGGGGGTTGGCACTGGAAATTACTAGAAAGGAGAAGACGACTCCATTCTGGGGTTCAGGAGGTGAATTCATCCCTCAGTGGTGGGCAGGTGCTGGGTGTAAATACTGCTGGTTCCAGGTATCCTTAATTGCCCCAGATTCCTCGGGGCATTTGAGTCTCTGACAGGTTCTCGTTCCCTTGCAGGAGGAGGACGTCTCGGCCAAAGGGATGCACCAGCTCCGCATCATCCGGCACTTACGCCATGTGCCTGAGACACTTCAGGGGCTGTTCCTCTGAGGCCTTAGCAACTCCCTCTCCCTGCTGCAGGTACTGCTCTGGCTCACTGTAAATGGGGAGGTAGTGGAAGGGGAAATGGAGCCCCCTGGCACTCACTAAAAGGGAAAGTGGTGGATTCTCCAACTCTTGATGTCATTGATTGAAGACTAGATGCCTTTCTGGAACGTGTGTGCCCAAAAAGTAGCTATTGTACTATACTGGAAGCCTAAGATATGGAGGGGGTTAGATGAGATGCTGTAAAGGTCTCTTCTGGCCAGAAAGTCTGCTACTTTTGGAAACACTGAGTGTAGTATTGGGAGCAGCCTCTGATGTTTTACTGTCTAGCTAGCTTGCTTCCTAGAATGAAGACGAATTTTGTGGTGTGATCCACAGAGCGTAGCTCAAACCTTCAAAGTGTCAGGCCAGCAGCAGGACATGAGCACTTTAGGGTTTGGTTGGGTGTGGCAGTGATATCACAAAGGCTTTTTCAAGGTCCTCAGCGTACTGGTCAAAGGTGTTAGGGAGGTGGTGACCTCAGAGAGAGATGCTGTCTTCAGCCAGGGAGGACAGGGGCTTACGACCAGGGAAACCTCAGAGACCCCTGTGGCTTTGCTTCAGCAAGTCTCCTTCTCAAAGTTTCTTTTTGAGGACTGAGAGAGTGTTAGGGTTGACGTATGTGAGTGCGAGCAGGAGCCTCTTTCGAGTTTTCTCCTTTCCTTTTACTGATTTTACTTGAAAATTAGAAGGTAAGAGCCTCCAAGAGGTTTTGGAACCTGCTCAGTCTGATCCATCTGGTGCCAGCTGAATTCTCGGCATGGAAAACAGTAGTTTAAGGTGGCAGAATTTTATTCCCTCCCTGGAATTTTGTCCCGTAGAATCACTGGGGACACTAGGGTTTGTCCTTTTCATTTTACCTTTTCCTCCATCCCTCCTTCCTTTCTCTTCATCTCTTACTTCTTTTGTCCTTTCTCTTGTTCCCCTCCCACCTCCAGGAGTGGTGTGTGTGTTGCTGGGGGTGCTCTTCACCTCCCCTTGTGGGAAATTGATCCAAAACTGTCGGGTTCAAATAGTGCTTGGACTCCACTGACACTAGATGCTGCCATCCTGTGGCTTAGCATTAGTGTCTGGGATAACTTGGGGCAAGATCTCAACTTCCCCGCAACCCACTTCACTGCTGGCAGAATCCCTCCTGCCCCCCCTGCTAGGGCTGCCTCCCTGCGCAACCTGGGTTGGGGTGGAGAAGAGGGTTCTGATAAGTTGAGCTGTGGTTTGGAGGTAGAACAGCAGTCAAGGGTACTGAGGGGGAGGTAGCAGGAGCTCACCCTACAAGGTGGTGGGTTGGCACTGGAGGTTACTAGAAAGGACAAGAAGACTCCATTCTGGGGTTCAGGAGGTGAATTCATCCCTCAGTGGTGGGCAGGTAGTCAGTTTAAATACTGCTGGTTCCAGGTGCCCTTAATTCCCCCTGATTCCTCGGGGCGTTTGAGTCTCTGACAGGTTCTCGTTCCTTTGCAGGAGGAGGACGTCACGGCCAAAGTGATGCACCCGCATCATCCGCCACTTGCGCCAGGTGCCTGAGACACTGCAGGGGCTGCGCCTCTGAGGCCTTCAGCAACTCCCGCTCCCTGCTGCAGGTACTGCTCTGTCTCCCTGTAAATGGCGAGCTAGTGGAAGGGGAAATGGAGCCCCCTGGCACTCACTAAAAGAGAAAGTGGTGGATTCTCCATCTCTTGATGTCATTGAATGAAGACTAGATGCCTTTCTGGAATGTGTGTGCCCAAAAAGTAACTATTGTACTATACAGGAGGCCTATGATATGCAGGGGCTTAGATGAGATGCTGTAAAGGTCTCTTGTGGCCATAAAGTCTACTAATTTTGGAAACACTGAGTGTAGTATTGGGAGCAGCGTCTGATGTTTTACTGTCTAGCCGGCTTGCTTCCTAGAATGAAGACGCATTGAGTGGGGTGATCCACAGAGAGTACCTGTGTCAAGGCTGTATCCCCACTTTGAAGTTTAGGGTACAAATGTAGGGGCCTGCATGAAAACCTCTAAGCTTAACCACCATCCCAAGGCTAATTTCCTCCCCTGAGTAGCCTTGAGAAACCTTTCACCAATTCCCTGGTGAATACAGATCCAAACCCCTTGGATCTTAAAACAAGGAGAAATTAACCATCCCCCCTCCTTCCTCCCACCAACTTCTGGTGAATACAGATCCAACCCCCTTGGATCTAAAAGAAGGAGAAATTAACCATTCCCCTCCTTCCTCCCACCAACTCCTGGTGAATCAAGATCCAAACTCCTTGGATCTTAAAACAAGGAAAAATCAATCAGGTTCTTAAAAATAAGGCTTTTAATTAAAGAAAAAGGTAAAAATCATCTCTGTAAAATCAGTATGGAAATTAACCTTACAGGGTAATCAAACTTAAAGAGCTCAGAGGACTCCCCTCTAGTCTTAGGTTCAAAGTACAGCAAACAAAGATAAACACTCTAGGAAAAGGTACATTTACAAGTTGAGAAAACAAAGGAAAACTAACACGCCTTGTTTGAAATAGGAGAGACTTGTTTAGAAAGATGTGGAGAACCTGGATTGATGTCTGGTCCCTCTCAGTCCCGAGGGCGAACACCCACACAAACAAAGAACACAAACAAAAGCCTTCCCCTCCCCAAGATTTGAAAGTATCTTGTCCCCTTATTGGTCCTTTAGGTCAGATGCCAGCCAGGTTACCTGAGCTTCTTAACCCTTTACAGGGAAAAGGATTTTGGAGTCTCTGGCCAGGAGGATTTTATAGTACTGTACACAGGACAGCTGTTACCCTTCCCTTTATAGTTATGACAACCTCAAACCTTCAAAGTGTCAGGCCAACAGCAGGACATTAGCACTTCAGGGTTTGGTTGGGTGTGGCAGTGACATCACAAAGGCCTTTTGCAGGATGTCAGCTTATTGGTCAAATGTGTTAGGGAGGTGGTGACCTCAGAGAGAGATGCTGACATCAGCCTGGCAGGACAGGAGCACAGGGCCAGGGAAACCTCAGAGACCCTGTGGCTTTGCTTCAGCAAGTCTCCTTCTCGAGGTCTTTCTTTGAGGACTGAGAGAGTATTAGGGTTCACGTACGTGAGTGCGTGCAGGAGCCTCTTTCGAGTTTTCTCCTTTCCTTTTACTGATTTTACTAGAAAACAGACGTCCCTGTTTAGAAGGTAAGAGCCTCCAAGAGGTTTTGGCAGCTGCTCAGTCTGATCCACGTGGTGCCAGCTGAATTCTAGGCATGGAAAACAGTAGTTTAAGATGGCAGAATTTTATTCCATCCCTTGGATTTTGTGCCGTAGAATCACTGGGGACATTAGGGTTTGTCCTTTTTGTTTTACCTTTTCCTCCATCCCTCCTTCCTTTCTCTTCATCTCTTACTTCTTTTGTCCTTTCTCCTGTTCCCTTCCCACCACCAGGAGTGGTGTGTGTGTGTGTGTTGCTGGGGGTGCTCATCACCTCCCCTTGTGGGAAGTTCATCGAAAACTGTGGGGTTGAAATAGTGTTCGGACTCCACTGACACTAGATGCTGCCATCCTGTGGCTTGGCATTAGTGTCTGGGATGACTTGGGGCAAGATCTCAACTTCCCCGCAACCCACTTCACTGGGTTGCGGGGCCATCAGCAACTCCCGCTCCCTGCTGCAGGTACTGCTCTGGCTCACTGTAAATGGGGAGCTAGTGGAAGTGGAAATGGAGCCCCCTGGCACTCACTAAATGGGAAAGTGGTGGATTCTCCATCTCTTGATGTCATTGATTGAAGACTAGATGCCTTTCTGGAATGTGTGTGCCCAAAAAGTAACTATTGTACTATACAGGAAGCCCATGATATGCAGGGGGTTAGATAAGATGCTCTAAAGGTCTCTTCTGGCCATAAAGTCTACTAATTTTGGAAACACTGAGTGTAGCATTGAGAGCAGCCTCTGATGTTTTACCGTCTAGCCGGCTTGCTTCCTAGAATGAAGACGCATTGAGTGGGGTGATCTGTAGAGAGTAGCTCAAACCTTCAAAGTGTCTGTTCAGCAGCAGGTGATTAGCACTTCACGGGATGGGTGGGTGTGGCAGTGACATCACAAAGGCCTTTTGCAGGACCTCAGCCTATTGGTCAAAGGTGTTAGGGAGGTGGTGACCTCAGAGAGAGATGCTGACATCAGCCAGGCAGGACAGGGGCGCAGGACCAGGGAAACCTCAGAGACCCCTGTGGCTTTGCTTCAGCAAGTCTCCTTCTCGAGGTCTCTCTTTGAGGCCTAAGAGAATATTAGGGTTCACGTATTTGAGTGCGAGCAGGAGCCTCTTTCGAGTTTTCTCCTTTCCTTTTACTGATTTTACTAGAAAACAGACGTCCCAGTTTACAAGGTAAGAGCCTCCAAGAGGTTTTGGAACCTACTCAGTCTGATCCATCTGGTTGGGGAGGGCGTTGGGGGGAGAAGGAGAAGGATAGGTCAGGGATTCTGAGGGGGCAGTTGGGGGGCAGGAAGTCGGTGGGGGTCAGATAGGGGGCAGGGCCAGGCTGTTTGGGGAGGCACAGCCTTCCCTACCCTAAAGCTCATTCAGCAGTTGGAGGCTTGCAGACAGCTATTTAACACAATGAGTCAAGCTGTTATCTTTTCCCTTAGGGCTACCATCCCTTTCACTTCTCAAATGGTGTCCCTAGCCTCTGTTTGTCAGAGGGTGGAGATGGATGGCAGGAGAGAGATCACTTGATCATTACGTGTTAGGTTCACTCCCTCTGGGGCACTTGGCATTGGCCACTGTCGGTAGACAGGATACTGGGCTGGACGGACCTTTGGTCTGACCCAGTACGGCCTTTCTTATGTTCTAATCTAAATGAACCCAAAGTTCTGGAGACAGATATGAGTCAAGGAAGCCAGCAGAGTATCAGAAACCTGGAAGAATCTCTGACTGGATGGGCTCAGGCGTTTGGTCACAAGCTGAGGTGGTTCAAAAGTTTTAGATTTTTTTTAAGCAGAATTTTTTATTGTTTCTTTAAACAATCAAACACAGCAAGCAGCAAATATTTGGCCACACATTTCTGAAACCCCAAACCATGTTCAGGTTTTGGCAGACTAATTTCAGCTTTTCAATTAAAAAAAAACCACAACAAATTTTGAAGGAAAGCAGACATTGTCCGTGATTTTTTCTGCTTTTTAAAAACCCCTAAGTTTTCGATCCAAAAAAAGTTTTGACGGAAAATATTTTCCCAACCCTTTTAGTGCCTTTTAGCACTAGCTGATGCTGAGAACCAGTGATACCTTGTAAAGGTGACTTGAAAAGAAGTTTTCTCAAAACTGAGTTTGTGCTGAGATGTGGAAGGTTTTTAAATGTTTATTTTTCCCAGGGCCACCCGGGGGGTGGGGGGAGGCAAATGGGGCAATTTGCCCCATGGCCACAGGGGTCCCCACGAGAATATAGTATTCTATAGTATTGCAACTTTTTTTATGGAAGGGGCCCCCAAAATTGCTTTGCCCCAGGCCCCCTGAATCCTCTGGGCGGCCCTGAACTTACCTTGGTGTCTTGTGGCTCTGCTCCTCCCTGAAACAAGGAGAAAGTGAGCGATGAGAACTCCCCTGAACATAGACACTCTGAATAGTATGCACTTTCAGTCTATATTAGGAATTAATGAGATTTACAAAATTTGGGCAGGATCGCGGTACAAACAAACAAGCAGAAATGAATAGACAGTAAATTACCTGGGAGCTTCTACTCTAACACTCAAATAAAGTCCTTAAAAATATGTTTCAGTCAATCTCTATTCAGAGCCTTCTCAAATTTAAATAGTGGGAGTTGGGTACCGAAGTGTCCCTTGTTCCCATGAAAATCCTTCCCTTCAAAGCATCTCAAACTGACAACTTTGTTAACTTTGTGTCAGGTTTAATATTAGAAAAAACACACACTAGACGAATGTGTTATATAAATATTAAACCAAACCAAACCACTAAATATCTGAAATTTCAACTAAATTTCCAATCCTATCCTTCCCCCAGCTGGTACATTCCTGACCCCTAATATGAACACGTATGGGTATGTTATAAATATTACAAGTCAAGAACATTCTCACAGTATGTAACACACACAGCTGCTTTCGACAGAACCCCCAACCTCAACACCTAACAAGAGGCAAGATAAATAAAAATCAGATAAACTGTATGGGTTTTATCTTGACCTGCATTCTGATTACCAAGAATCTTCACTCCCCAGGAATGAAGATTATTTAGATAGAATCAATAATACAGAATACGCCATATAAAGCAATTCAGAATCACCATTTACCCTGACTCAATACTTTAAGGAGAAGAACACTCTGATGGCTTGGATACCATCTGCCAAGACATTGTATCTTATCGGATTCAGTGTTGTTGAAAGCTATGACACTGATAGAAATAGAGCAGACATTTGTCTGACACTTCATCGAGAGGCCTTCGGGAGCCACTGAAGGAAGATCAGTCAATAGGCAGACAAATGTAACTGGGGCCGAGCTGTGCACCCAGCAGGCCAAACATGGTTCCCCACACACCTGGAAATGTGAGTTACGGGGAGGCAATGCGGGGTAATCACGATGGACAAGGAAGCTTTCCTCACCAAGTGAATGATGGACATCGTACTGGAAAAGGGGGAGGGAGGGATGCTGATGCTCTGTGTAATTCAAAACTGAGTAGGCTAATGTACATTCATGCCTGGCAATAACTGAGGGAACATTGTTAGGGGGCTTATTCCTTCACCCTCTCACTTCCCTGGTCCTTCTCGCATGAACAGAGAGTAACAATACCCAAAGTCCGAAGGTGCAAACAATTCGATGAACTTCCAGGAAGCATGATTCCAGTTTCCTTCTCAATCCAAGATACGCAACTTCAGCTACGTGAATAGCATAGCTGAAGTCGAAGTATCTTGGATCGAATTACCTGGGGTCCAGACAGCGCGGGATCGGTGGCCGTGGCTCCCCCGTCAACTGCACTACCGCCGCTCACTCTGGTGGAGTTCCGGAGTCGACGGTGTGCACGTTCGGGGATCGATATATCGATCCCAGATAAATCGATTGCTACCCGCCGATACGGCGCGTAGTGAAGACGTACCCTAGTGTCCCCCTTCCCAGCTCTGACACCACAGAGCCTTGCCTGTGTCCCTGTTCCTGTTCCCATTCCCTGTTCCCATTCCTGCCCTTAGCAAAACATGATCCCAATTCCCCCACCCACAGTCTCTGTTCCCATTCCCCCCTTACTTCCTGATTGACTGCAGACTATATAGTAAAACTTGAGTTCTGCTTAGCTAGGGTTACCATATTTCAGCAAGCAAAACAGAGGACGGGAGGAGCCCCGCCCCTGCCCCTCCCACTTCCCACCCCCCAGAACCCTCAACCCTCCCCCCGTTCCTTGTCCCCTGACTGCCCCCTCCTGGGACCCCTGCCCCTAACTGCCCCCCAGGACTCCACCCCCTATCTAAGCCTCCCTGCCTCTTGTCCCCTGACTGCCCCAACCCTTATCCACACCCCCACCCCCAGACAGACCCCTGGGACTCCCACGCCCCATCCAACCACTCCCCACCCCCTGACAGCCCCCCCCCAGAACTCCCAACCCATCTAAACCCCTCTGCTCCCTGTCCCCTGACTGCTCCGATCCCTCTCCCCACTCCTGCTCCCTGACAGCTCCCCCCCAGAACTCCCAACCCCCCACCCCTCCCGCTCCTTGTCCCCTGACTGCCCCCTCCTGGGACCCCTGCTCCTAACTGCCCTCCAGAACCCCACCTCCTACCTAAGCCTCCCTGTTCCTTATCCCCTAACTGCTCCTTCCTAAGACCCCCCCCAACTGCCCCCCAGGACCCTACCCCCTACCTGTACCCTGACTGCCCAAAACTTTCTCCACTCCCCCCAAAAAGCCCCCCCCCCGAACTCCCGACCCCCCCCGTTTCTTGACTGCCCCCTCCAGAACCTCCCTGCCCCTTCTCCTGCCCCCCTGGCCCCCTTACCCTGCTGCTCAGAACAGGGTGTTGGGCTCTGCGCGAGCCGGAGATGTGGCTGCGCTCCCCAGCACAACACACAACACGGTCCCTGGCCCTGCACAGTGCTGCTGGAGCCGGGCGCGGGGCTGCCGGGGAGGAGCTGCCGGCTCAGAATGCAGGGAGGGAGGGAGGAGGAGGAGCTCCTCTACAGCTGCTCCGTAGTCCAGCCCGTGACTTTCCTGCAGCCCTCCCAGCCGCTCGCTCTGCTCTGCCGGGGGGGGGAGGGGGGGGGGAAAATCCCGGACATTTTGAGTGATTTACAAATTCCCCCCAGACGCTATTTTTAGCACAAAAAGGAGGACATGTCCGGGTAAATCCGGACGAATGGTAACCCTAGCCGACCCAGGCTGGAGACGCGCCTCCTCCCCCCACACCCTCCTTACCTGCTTCAGGCTTCCCGTGAATCAAATATTCGTGGGAAGCAGGGGAGGGGGCGGAGTTGGGGCGGGGACTTTGGGGAAGGGGCAGAGTTGGGGCGGGGGGGCATGGGCGGGGCCCCGTGGAGTGTCCTCCTTTTGGAGGCTCAAAATATGGTAACCCTAGGGTCGGCCCGCCCAGCACTGCCAGTCCCCGGCCCGGCCCCCAGCCGAGCACCTCCGGCCCGCCCAGCACTGCCGGCCCCCGGCCGAGCACCTCCGGCCCGCCCAGCACTGCCGGCCCCCGGCCGAGCACCCCCGGCCCAGCCTCGCCGACCGCCGGCCCCCAAGTCCCCGGCCCGGCCCGGCCGACCTCCGTCCCCCAAGCCCCCGGCCCGGCCCGGCCGACCTCTGTCCCCCGAGCCCCCGAGCCGCCGGCCCCCGAGCCCCCGGCCCGGCACCGCTGGCTCCCGAGCCCCCGGCCCGGCACCGCTGACCGCCGGCCGCCGGCCCGCATGTCCCGATTTTCCCGGACATGTCCGGCTTTTGGGGATTTCCCCCCGGACGGGGATTTGGAGCCCAAAAAGCCGGACATGTCCGGGAAAATCCAGACGTATGGTAACCCTACTCTATGCACGGTAAGAGAAGGGACAAAGGAAGCAGCCATTAAACAGAAGACTAGATCCTGGATGAAATTTGGCCAGTAAGACTGTTGAGAGCTTTGCTTTGAATGTAACACAATTTGTTAAGTTAGGCGCCAATTGTGTTTTATCGTCATTTTTCTTCTAACCATTTTGGACGTTTATGCCTCCTTACTTGTATTCACTTAAAATCACTCTCTTTGTAGTTAATAAACTTGTTTAATTGTTATATCTAATCGAGTGTGATTAAATTGAAGTGTCTGGGAAACTCAATTTGGTGTAACAAATTGTGCATATTATTTCTTTTAAAGAAATATGGACTTTTTATGAATTTGTCTTGTGCAGAGAGGGCTTGGCATTACAGGACAGATATTGCTGGGGGAACACCCTGAAATATAACCAAGGTGTGGCTGGCTGGTAGGATTGCCAAATTTCTAATCACACAAAACAGAACACCTCTGCCCTGTCCTCTCTCTTCTTCGAGGCCCCGCCTATGCCCTGCTCCTTCTCCGAGGCCCCGCCTCTGCTTGCTTCATGCCCCTCTCCAATCGTTGCTCACTCTTCTTCACCCTCATTCACTTTCACCGGGCTGGGGCAGAGGATTGGAGGGGGAGGCGAGGACTCTGGCCTGGGGGGTGCAGGCTCTGGGGTGGGGCCAGGGATGAGGGGTGCGGGGTTCCAGCTGCAGTTACTGCAGCTGCGAGGAAGCAGCTGCCAAGACCCTGCAGCCTCTGGGCACATGGGTGGTCCTGCAGCTCTACACATTGGTCACTGTACCCTCTACACATTGGAGCACTTAGGGGCCACAGGGACTTAGTGGCCACTTCTAGGAGCCACGTGGCGCTGGGGCAGGCAAGGAGCCTGCCTTAGTCCCAAGCCCCTGCTGCACCGCCGACTGGACTTTTAACAGTCCACCAGAGCCACCAGGGGCCCTTTTCGACCAGGCGTTCTGGTGGAAAACTGGCTGCCTGGCAACCCTACTGGCTGGCTGCTGCACACACACAGACGTAGCTGGGAGGGACTTGCATGCTGGAGGCTGTTTGTGAGCAGTCCTGACTGGTGCGTACAGCAGCAAAGCAGTGAAAAGGGAACCCCAGGTTAGGGGGAAAGGGTGACCCAGCTACGCACTAGTCTAGATTGTCCCCTGGGTATGTCACACCTGCCTTCTGCAGGGTTTTGTGACTCACAGTCTAAGGCGTCAGTCTCTCCCCCATTTGTTGTGCAGGAGCTCAGGCGCCTAACTCAGGCTTTGTGAATCCCAGTGATTTTTCTAGGTGCCTAGAAGTGAAGTGTTGTGACGCTCAGCATCACTGTGCCTAACTCCTGTTGTGTATTCAGACCGTCGGGCCAACGTCCCTTTGTGGAGCTGGGCCTAATCTCATTTTGTAATGGCAGCACAATATCATAATCTTGTGCTTAGAGTTTAGACATGGAGCCCTGGGTGAACTTGATTTTCTCTGTGAACTGCTGCATGTGAATCAGATTAAAGCAAAGTGGCAGCACATCACAAGTCAAATCAGCTTTAAGGAAACCCACGAAACCAAAAGAAGGGGTTACTCTCCTGTGCAGTAACTGTAGTTCTTCTAGAGGGTGTGTCCCTAGGGGTGCACCACACTGGGCCTGCGTGTGCCCCTTGTGCCCTGCATCTAGGCCAGTGGCTCTCAAACTTTTGTACTGGTGACCCCTTTCACATAGCAAGCTTCTGAGTGCGACCCCCTCCCCTATAAATTAAATTTTTTTTTTTTAAATTAACCATTATAAATGCTGGAGGCAAACCGGGATTTGGGGTGGAGGTTGACAGCTCACGACCTCCCATGTAATAACCTCGCGACTCCCTGAGGGGTCCTGACCCCAGTTTGAGAACCCCTGGTCTAGGCCATATCAGGCTGCATGGCCAAACAGTCCGCTGAGTTCCTTCTGCACCACCAAGTCTGAGCAGAAACTCTGAAGCAGAGGGGAGGCGGACGGGTAGTGGGGCATCCAGAGGGGGACACATCTCAAAGAACTACAGTTACTACACAGGGGGAGTAACCCCTTTTTCTTCTTCAAGTCCTATCCCTACTACCGCTCAGGGTGATTTCTGAGCAGTATCCCCAGTAGGAGGAAGAAGCTTTGGAATGGAGTCCAGAACAGAAGAGAAAATTGCGTTGCTGACTGCAGCATCAGACCTGGAGACATCGACTAATGCATAGTGTCTAGCGAAAATATCTACTGAAGACCACATATCGGTCCTGCAGCTGTCTGAAATGGGCACATTTTAAAGTAGATCTATAGATGTAGACTGTGATCTGGTTGAATGTGCCAAAATACTGATAGGGAGTGTAATGGCGACAGCTTGGTATCAAGTTGTGATTCAAAAGTCTCTGGATGGAAATGACAAATCCCTTAAATCTATCTGCAATCAAAATGAATAGTCTATTGGATTTGTGAACTGGTTTAGTTCTGTCGAGGTAGAAGGCTTCTGCCCTCCTGACATCTGGAGTGTGGAGAACTGTCTCCTGGTGGGAAGTATGTGGTTTTGGGAAGAAAACTGGCAGCTATATGGTCTGATTCAGGTGAAAATTGGAAGTCACGTTAGGGAGAAAGCTGGGATGCAGTCGGAAGGAGACCTTCTCCTTGTGAAACATTGAAAGGGGGTGTGGGGAGGGGCTGCCATGAATGCACCAATCTCGCTGACTCTGTGAGCTGAGGTATAAGTATGAAAGGGATTTTTGAGCCATTGGTGATCCACTGAATCTCTGTTTGTTTGCAGGAGTGTAGATGCCCAAAGTGCATAATATGGTCCTGGAATCTTTAAGGGGATTTAATGACTTGTCAGTGTTCTCTGCAAACAACTTTCATCTGCCAAATTGAAGAGCCTCAACTGTATTCTGAATTTCCCTGGGGAAGCCAGACAATATCAGCCAGGAAGCCCGGCACAGAACTGCCGCCACAGAGATGCAGTGTCTGTATCATCAAGAGCTGCCTGCAAAGACATTCTTGCCAACAACTGACCCTCAGCAACAATTGCCTGGAATTGTTCTCTTTGATCCGAGTGAAGGCATTCAATAAATGACTCAAATTATGTATAGTTGGTAAAGTATTTGGCCATAAATGCTGGGTAATTTGCATAGAGGAATTGCAGCATAGCTGATGAATAGGCCTTCCAGCCTAGTGGGGTCCAGATGCTTTTGGTCTCTGTCATATGGGGTGGATTTGTAATGGTGTTCACCACATCAACAAAGAGAGGTTGGAAAACAGCAATTCAGAGTCCTTGGAGGGGACATAGTATTATTTGTTAGCCCTCCTACAAGTGGGTGTCACCGTAGCTGGGATTTGCCAGATGGTTCTAGTGGGTTCCCATAGAGCCTCATTAATGGGAAAGGTGACTCCTGATGGCGTCACAGAGTGCAGAATATCCAGCAGCTTGTGTTGGAGTTCTCCAAGTTCTTCCAGTGGTATCTGCAGATTCTGGCACTGGCTTAATGTGGTCCTGGAACTGGCAAAAATCATGAACTAGCAGAAAGGCATCAGGGCCTCATCTGGGAAGGAGGTCTGAGATGTGGCTTCTTTGTCTGCCCTGGACTGCTGTTCCTGAAATGTTTCCTCTTGCTGCTGGGGAGGGGAAGTTTGGGTCTCCCTGTCATCCCAATGGGATGGGGCTGGGACCTAGAGAACTGCTGACAATAGGCAGTATAGGGATTCCAATATGTCCCTTGAGGCCATTACTGGGAAGGGGGTAGCATCCGGAGCTGCTCCCACCAGGATCGATGAGGTCCCAAAACATCTCCCCTGCCCCTTCGGGAAAGGGGTGTGTGTGTGTGAGGATGCTTTGGAGAACCTTGCACAAAAAGAGAGGAGGTAGAGGGAAGGTCATCTGGAGCAGCTCCCAGAGAATGGGACTGGCAGGACAATGGCACCAGGGAGGCAAAGGGATCTGGAGATGGGGGATTCTCGATACCGAAAGGTGCTCTGTGGCTGCTACCAACAGAGACTGAGGTTCAGCACTCATCACCAATTCCTTTTGTAGTCTGACGTCCTGAGGTACCGAGAGCTTTTGTGGTACCGAGAGGTGTCTGTCCTTTTCTGATGGCAATGGAGTCCTGGGGTGCCACGGGGCTGGTGCAGATGAGGTTGAAGGCTTTCATGGTACCTCAGCAGTTGGTAAGGATATTGAGAGTGGAGTCTGAGATGACAGTACTGCTCCTTCTTGTTTGGTGCTACCAGGGTCTTCCCAGAGCTCTGGTTGGACTTAGAATCGTGGCATTTTCCCATGTCCACCATATTGGAGGAGCCTCTTCCACCTTGAGGAAAACCTCTCAGAGGCTGTAGATCTGGCTGGAGTGAATTCTTTTTGTGGAGGAACCCCTGGGAAGGGCACTAGATTTGCTCTTCTGGGAGACTTCAGAGGAAGGCTCTGAGAATTTCTCCTTCCCAGAAGAATGCTGAGCTGAGGTGGAAGGGCCCTATTTGCCCCTGGTAACTGACGTCCAGGGGTTTCCTGACCTGACTCAGGAGCAGGCTGGAGGGAATTCTCCATCATAAGGTGTCAAAGTTTGACTGCCTGGTTCTTCCCAGCCCTATAGTTCAGGCCTAGGCATACATTGCACTTCTGCAGCATGTATGATTCACCCAGGCATCTTTACAAGAGAGGCAGCATTTGAGCTGAATGAAGCGGACATGCCCCTTACAGGGGAGTCTGTGATGGATCCCGCACTTTCTCTTCTTGTGAGGGTGTTCAGGGCGCCATTTCTCGCCCCGATCTGGGGTATTAACTGTCCCACTAGTATCCCAGAAAAGGGAGTGGAGAGGGAGGGACCCCAGCCCGACCTCTACTCCGGGTCCCAGCCCAGGGGCCCTTGGTATAGTGGCAAACCACTTGAACTAGTGATTCCTTCCCCTGGGCTACTTTCCTCTCTGGCCCTTCAGCTTGTGGAGCTTCCTGCCCTCTCTCTGCTTGGGCTAAGTTTCTCCCAACCCCTTGTGTCTGTGGAGTTCCTCTGCTCGGTACAAGCTGGGTTTCCCTTTACCAAGGGTCTTGGGCTTCTGGCCCGCCACTGCACTTTTCCAAACTCTCCTC
The DNA here is from genome assembly GCF_011386835.1 of Chrysemys picta bellii. Classification (NCBI taxonomy): domain Eukaryota; kingdom Metazoa; phylum Chordata; order Testudines; family Emydidae; genus Chrysemys; species Chrysemys picta. The sequence continues at coordinate 64,968 of NW_027052833.1, forward strand.
TGCTTCCCTCCAAACTGCTCTCCTTCAAACTGCTCTCTGCTCCAACAACAAAGCACTCTGCTTCAGTTCCTCCAACTGTCTGATTGAAGCAGGGGGGTTTTTATCAGGTGACTGGCTTCAGGTGCTCTAATTGGTCTAATTGGCTTCAGGTGCACTAATTAAACTGTAGCAGCGTCTCTTCCCTCTACAGGAAATATGGTTCTCAACATCCTGGGGCTTCCATATAGCCCATCTATCACTCTCCTGCTGCCATCTGGCCATGCTGTATCACAATATATATACCTTTATTTTCTATCAAATGGAGAACAAATACCTAACAAACTGACTAATAAAAAGATACAAGCTACTGTGGTAGATCAGAAGCAGATATACTTGGGGGATGGTTTGCACGCGCAACCTGATATTGCCTTGTCAAGGCTGATTCCCCATTCCGGCACTTTGAGTGCAGAGGGTGGGGGCCCGCAAGGATTTTAAAAGTTAATACTGGCCACTCCAGGCTTCTAAACTCCCAAGGTTACAGTTTCTCTCTGACCTTGGCTTGGTAAACACTGCCATCAACCAAATGCAAAACCCTTTTTGGAACCCAAGAAGACACCCTTGGGAATTCCTTCTGGTGAGGTACCCTCAAGCCCTTTCACCTCCGCCCCCTTTGGGGAAGAGCTGAGAAAGAAAACAATGGAAATTAGCTGTTGCCACCAGTTAATTAAACATGTGCACAAATCTCTTAGGACACCAAAAATCCAATCATGTGCTATACAACAGCGCTTCTGGGATTATCCGTTTCAGTCTAACATCTCTTTCTAACTTCTTCAGACTCACTCTTTTCAGCCGCCTCTATGAATTTCTCTTTTCTAAAGTCTTTGTAGTCTTCTTTGATCTTCACACAAATTCCTTTGCACAGTGTTCTGTATTCTTTGCCCATTTTTCCTTCTAATTTCATGCGCACCGTCCTTGCCATCAGATTCACAATTTCCTCACTGATCCTCTGCTTGCATCCCAACATTTTCAATGCTTTTCCCTTCTTAGCTGCTGAGATTAGCTGTGAGATAAACTATTCAGAGGCCTCATCGATGTCCTTGTTGACCTTTATACTCAAGGTTCATTTCACTCACTTCCTGTACAAATGCCTCTTCGTTAAAGTGCCATTTTTGCTTCAGTTTCTGGCTATCTCTCAACTTCATAGACATTGTCAACACATATTTTGAGCGGGCTGATCCTGTGAAAATGATTCGTTCTCGTATTGTCGCTACATCATTAAAGATTCTTCTGGTATCCGTCTTTATATAATCAATCTGATTCAGTGCGACTCCATCCAGATGTTTCCTTGTCCACTGCCGACAAGGTTCTTTTTCAAATATTGTGTTCATTATGTGGAGATGGTTTGCCTCTCCGAATGCAACCAGACAATCATTTCTTACACCTTTACTGAATTTTCTCACATACTTTTCTTTTTCAATCTTTTTTCCACTTACTATTGCATTGAAGTCCCCTTGGATAATTGTGTAGGTGGATCTTTTCTGCATTACCTCCTCCAGCTCTTCGTAGATATGGTCCATTTCTTCATCTTCCTCTTGCTGCGTGGGAGCATACACCTGAATAATTTGAATCGTTCTCCTTCATTTTATCTGAAGCGTGAGACCTGCTATTTGGGGTGACACGATGTTGCCGCTAACTATCCTTGGAACTGTTTCTTTCCTGACAATGACTCCTACACCGCCAATCCTTGCTCTATTGTCAAGTGATCTTCCTAGGAATACTTGCTCTCAGCTTTTCCATTGTGCAATGAGGTCTTTTATTCTTGTGTCAGAGGGGTAGCCGTGTTAGTCTGGATCTGTAAAAAGCAACAAAGAGTCCTGTGGCACCTTAAAGACTAACAGATGTAGTGGAGCATAAGCTTTTGTGGGTGAATCCCCACTTCATCAGATGCATGTCTTTTATTCTTGTTTCACATAACCCTATGACCTCGGCTTTTATTGATTTTCTGACTTCAATGTAAATGTCGATATATGAATCGGATGACAGTGTTCTTGTGTTGTGACTTGCAACAAATAGTTAGACTAGCCTCTGTTTTTCGTCCTGTGTTATCCCAGGTCAGGCTGACGCATGAGTCTGAGCTGTTTTCCAGTTTATTCTGCATTGTGTGGCTTGTTTGGCAGGAGAATCTTGCAGCAGTGCATTCGGGGTGCCAACCCTTGTGTCCTGTAGCTGCGGTACCCCCTCCACTTTGGCCAGGTTGCCCTAGCTTAATAGAGGTATGGTCAGACTACCTACTACCCTGGAGGCTAGCTCAACACCATCTCAGCTTGGTAAGACCTGCCACAGCATATGCTCTGCCGTACTTCAAACCCCTTTCACCCTCACACCAATGCTGAAGTAGGGAGGCAGGATTTTGGGGGGGGGGCCCTCATGCCCTTCCCAAATGGGAGAGTTTAATTCTCAGCACTCTACATTCAGCATTTTCTGCTTTGCTGTCAAGAGGACCCCTGCCCCCAACACAGACAGACAAACTTAACGGTGCCCCCTTCAATCCCTGCCCTCAGTGGTCCCTCAGGGAGATTGCATTACTTTACCCTCCCTCCACCTCTGCCAACCAGCATCAAGTATCTCCCAGCTCAATGGTGCTACTCAGGCACCGCCAGGGTCCATGGGATGTTATGAATGGGAGCACTGATCTGGAGCTCAGTAAGGCACAGAGACAAGGGCAGTTAGGTGGAGGAGCTGTGAGGTGCTGCCATATTCCCAGTTCCTATTGCCATCCTCACAGGGGCAGAATCGCTACTGGTCCCCCAGAATAGCTGTGTCTCATTTATGATGATAAACAGATATCTGCCTACACTATCCGCAAATCCTGAACCAGCAATCACAGTCCTCGGTAAACACCCACATCAGGAATGTGACAGAGCAATGAATATATGAGAGCAGGTGAGGGACTGAGATGTGGCACATTGAACAAACGGGAAATTGATGGAGAATACTTAGAAAATCGTGACAGTGACGCCACCTGCCAGTCCCAACCTTTTCCCAGCTGGTACAATCCTGTCCCAGCTGGGGACACATGTGGGTATGTTATAAATACTGCAGTAAGGAACATCCTCACAGTATGTAAGACACACGCCGCTGCTTTCACCAAACGCCAACCTCCTCCCCTGAGAAGAACCGACGTTCATCCAGAGCCAAAGGAATAAACTTGAAGGATGTTTTGCCCCTACCACAAAAGGAGATTGGATCTGACCTGGGTTTGGTGGTGTTGAAAACTGTTAGACAAGTGGGGAAATGCTTGGCCTAGACTGGGAGAGACTGGCCAGTTGTCTCACAGTTCATGGAAAGGCCTTCAAGGGCCCTAGTGCAGAGAGCCTTTAACAGGCAATAAATGTCATTGGGGCCCAGGGTGCGTATCATTCCTGGATCCCCACACGGGATGACAGACACCTGGAAATGTGAGTTACAGGAGATGGACTGGGAACAGTCACAGTCTAGACAGGGGAGTGCTCTGAAACAGACTGAACGATGGACCACCCCTTCATATGGGAAGAGGGAGGGATTCATTCTCTTCTGAACAGAGTGTAGCTGTGCAAATATTGTCTGGATGCCTTGAGTAACTCCATGGTCAATAGGCTAATGCAGATTCACTCCTGGCCAGAACTCAGAGGCATCCCAAACAAAGAGTGTAGAGACAGGGCCCTAGCCCAGAGAACTGGCTCAACTGCCAGTCCCTCAGAGAACTGACACAAGCTACTGAATCTCTTGGAGGCTTACGCTGAAGGCGCGAAGCTCTGAGATGAGGGCAGCTGTAATCCAGTATCTCCAAAGATGGGCTTTTATTCTTCAGCTTTCACCTCATTATCTAGTCCTCCTGGCCTCATTAGGCTGCTGTAGTGACTCTCCAGACTGAAGGTGTGTGAAGCACTTGGAGCTTCCTGTAATAATCTATGAATACTTAAGGCCCTTCGGTTTTAGTTTTTCAAATTTTTTTTAATTGCCTGGGTTTTACAAAAGCTGTTATTCAGTTTTTACTATTTTCATCCAATTTTTGGACCTCTCCAGTATATGAAAATACAGATTATGTTAAGAACAGCCAATACATTATATTAGATAAATGTGTTTATGTCAATAACAAATTAGCCTAAATGGAAAGGTGATGCTGTCTGTTAAAATAAGGCAATGTAGTGGAAGATCTACACACACACACGCATCCACATATGTAAGCAGGGTCTGAATGAATTCCCGACAGCTAGCTGGGAGTGGGAGAGAGTTCAGGAAAAAACTGTTTACATGAACACACCTAGGCTATGGCTACACTGGCGCTTTACAGCGCTGCAACTTTCTCGCTCAGGGGTGTGAAAAAACACCCCCCTGAGTGCAGCAAGTTACAGCGCTGTAAAATGCCAGTGTAAACAGTGCCCCATCACTGGGAGCCGCGCTCCCAGCGCTGTAAGCTAATCCCCTTGGGGAGGTGGAGTACCTGCAGCGGTGGGAGAGCTCTCTCCCAGTGCTGGCGCCGCGACCACACTCGCACTTCAAAGCGCTGCCCTGGGAGCGCTCCTGCAGCGGCGCCTTGGAGTTTCGAGTGTAGCCATGCCCCTACTCTGCCTAGATATACAGCAGATGGAGCTGTGTTGCTCAAATAAATCAACTTTGGCTGGTGCTGGGTTACAAATCACTCTAGTACTGAATGAAGGAGTAGTGAAATATTGTTTCAATGATGTCATTATTGTAGGAACAACGGGGAGCAGAACTGTGCTTAACCTGTCCCAAATGAGGGGGGTCACCATCAGCTGACCAGCTTGTTAAGCCAGGGCCTGGAATGCCAGAGGCCTATGAAAGTAAGGGGGGACAGATGTACCAATCAGGAAGTGTGGAGTCTTCTTAAGGGTCTCTGGTCTGGTTTAACCTGTTCCTCCCCACTGTTCAAAGAGAGAGCTAAATAGACTTCATTAGGAGCCCCTTCGTTATTTTAAAATCTCAGTTGGAGCTGAAATCAGTTGTGGTTGGGCAGTGTCTCTGCCCACCCTGCTAAGAGCTAAAAATCACTGAGAGCTAAAATTGCTTGTGGTGGGACCGTGTTTGTGCCCAGAGCTGAAAATCACTAAGAGACTGACCTGCAGACGTCACAGCATGAGAGGCAGGTGGCAGTAGAAGGTGACTGACAGTCAGCTGGCGAGGTGGCAATTGGCAGAGCCCGGAGGTGAGGCGCAGTGACGAAGAAGAGCGGGGCACCAATCGGCTGTCAATGCAGCTGGCAAAGAGGAGCGGCACGCAAGTGCTCGGGCAACAGAGCGAGTAATGTGCCTCTTTTACCCGCGCCCTCCACCCAGGGTGGGAGGTGAATTCTGCAGATGCACCTCTGGACTCTGGGTCTGCACTGTAAGGCCTGGTCCACATTGGGGGACGGGGGGTCGATCTAAGATACGGAACTTCAGCTACGAGAATAGTGTAGCTGAAGTCGACATATCCTAGATCAACTTAGAATTACTTCGCGTCCTTGCGGCGCGGGATCGATGGCCGCGGCTCCCCCGTCGACTTTGCTTCCGCCTCTCGCCAAGCTGGAGTTCAGCAGTCGACGGGAGAACAATCAGGGATCAATTTATCATGTCTATACTACACACGATAAATCAATCCCCGATACATCGATTGCTACCTGCTGAGCCGGCGGGTAGTGTGGTGTGCAGAAAAGGGACGGACACGTGAAAGGGACTTTTGGGTTGCTGGACTTAAGAACCTGAGGGAGAAGGACACAGCCCAACTTATTTGTAGGTGGGTCTTTTGCTCATGGTTTATGTTATGAACCCTCCATTTTCCCAAATTAATGCTGAGTTACTTCCCTCCTTTCATTAAAAGTTTCTCTGCTACACTCAGACTCTGTTTGTGAGAGGGGCAGTATTTCCTCTAGAGGTGCCCAGGTCACTGGGTGGAGGCTCAAACCAGTTTTGTGTTGTATTGACTGGCAGAAGGGTTCCACTTGCATACTTGTACATACTAGTTGCTTTAAGACTGAGCCGATCACAACACATCTTCTAATCTTCTCTTGCTCTGGCCATCCTTCGCCATGTTTGTCCATAGGTCCTTGTTAAGAAATCATCCCACCGGAGGCCAATCGCATGGCTGTTTCAGTTCTCGCGGATGCCACTCAGATATAGCTGCAGTCCATCTGTTGTCACTGAGTCAGGCCACATGTCCCGCCCACCGCATTTTGTGGAGCTTGCTTTTGACAACATCTCAGACTCCAGACTGCTGCCTAATTATTTCATTGGGGATGCGATTGCGGAGCGAAATGCCCAAAAATGTTCATTCCATTGCCCTCTGTGTGACAGACAGTTGATATTTTTCAGTCTTCATCAGCGACCGTGTTTCGCTGCCATATAGCATCGCTGGAAGCACGGTCAAGTTAAAAAGATTTGCACGAGTTGTTTTGCTGATCTTTCCTTGGAAGATGTCCCTGATGTCGTTGAATGTGCACCATCCAGCTTTTTTTCCTGCGCGACAGTTTGCCTTTCTGATCGTGGCGCATCTTGACTTCCTGGCCCAAATAAACGTATTTGTCAGCCTCTTGGATCTGCTCTTCTCCCTGAGTAATTTGGGTTCTTGGCAGAACATCTGATCTCATATATTTTGTTTTCGACTGGTTCATTTTTAATCCTATTTGACTACTTTTCGCAGTCAGTTCTTTAAGCATTCTCTCAAGCTGGACTGTATTTTCAGCTATCAGCTAAATACAGTTATTAAATACATTAAAGCATTAAACTGTTTTTACTTTCAATACTCTGACTTTTCTTCTGTCCTCCCGGCCCCCATTATTGCCCCAGGAAACTGTGAAGTTATTTTTTTTGCACCAATTTTCACCCACTTTTACATTAAATAAATTCCCAGGACATTTTAAAATAAAAACTGAAAATGAGAGGCCTTGTGAATACTGTGTTTTGGCCAGTGTACTGTGATTTTTACTGTGTGATGATATCGATTTAGTGTAAGAAGAAATTACTCATCTTGTGCAGTAACGATGGTTCTTCGAGATGTGTGTCCCTGTGGGTGCTCCACTCTAGGTGTCGGTGCGTCTGTGCGCTGGAGATCAGAGATTTCTCGCAGCAGTACTGGGTAGGGGGAAGGGCAGCCACTGGCACCTCCTATAGCGTGCGCCCCCCTGACTGTCCCCTCAGTTCCTTCTCTACTGGAAGTAGATGAGAGGAGAGTGGGTAGTGGAATACCCACAGGGACACACAACTCAAAGAACCATAGTTATTGCACATGGTGAGTAACTTCTTCTTCTTCATCGAGTGGTGTCCCTGTGGGTGCGCCACTCAAGGTGCTTGTAAAGCAGTACCCCTCCAGGGTGGTAGGGGTTAGGAGTTATGTATAAGTGTGTTATGAGAGCATTGTAAGGCCAACAATAGAGTCTGAGACTAGGCCTTGGGTGATAGCGTAATGCTTTACAAAAGTGAGCTCCGATGTCCAGGTTGCAGCTCTACAAACATCTATTAAGGGGACATTGTTCAAGAGTGCAATCGATGTCACCATGGCTCGCGTTGAGTGGGATCTGATGCCCACGATGGGTTCTTTGTGATGCAGGTGGTAGCAAGTTTGAATACAGGTAGAGACCCATTTTAGACAGTCTCTGCGTCGATATTGTAGAGCCCTTGGAGCACTCTGCTGTAGAGACGAATAGTCTTGGTGACTTGCGAAATGGTTTAGTTCTGTCCAAGTAGAAGGCTACAGCCAGTCTGACATCCAGCATGTGCAATGTTGCTTCTCGGGAGTCATTATGTGGCTTGGGCTGGAAGGCAGGTAAGTGTATGGTTTGGGTAATATGAACATTTGTAGCCACTTTGGGCAAGAATTTTGGGTGAGGACATGACATGATTTTGTCTTTGGTAAATACAGTGTACAGTCATTCAGTCATCAATGCTCCTATTTTGCTGACACGTCTGGCAGACGTGATTGCCACTAGTAATACGACCTTCAGTGACACGTGAAGGAGCGAGTAGGTTGTTAGAGGCTCGAAGGATGGTCTTGTGAAACATTTGAACACAAGATTGAGAGCCCATGGTGGTGCAGGTTGGTGTAGTTCTGGGTACATGTTCTGTATACCTGCTAGAAAGCACCGTGTAATCGGGTGAATGAATATTGAAGCCCCTTCTCTCTGTTCATGGAGGGCCGTAATGGCAGCGAGGTGTACTTTAATAGAGCTTATGGCTAACCCCGTTTCCTTCATTTCTAGTAGGTAGCCTAGGATCATCGATAGAAGCGCCTTGGTTGCATCCAGCTGTCATTGGTGACACCAAAGGGAGAATCTTCTTCACTTGTGGCAGTAAGTATTGTTAGTGGTGAGGCAACTTTTTTTTACCTATTTTACTTTCTCCGAACAGTTCAATTCCCTATGTTGGAACCAAAGAGGAGCCACGCTTTGAGATGGAGTTTCGCTGGGTCTGGATGGAGCGTCAGGCCCTTGTTCTGGGACAGGAAGTCCATCTGGAAAGGCAGCAGTTGTGGGGCACAGACTGCTAGACGTGAGAGGTACGGAAACCAAGTCTGTCTGGGCCATGTGGGGACAATGAGAATGATGTATGCGGTGTCGAGTCGTATCTTGCGGATGACCCATGGGATCAGTGGTAACGGCGGGAAGACATACATGAGTGACACATTCCATGGGATGAGGAAGGCATTCCATGCCCTGGAGCAAAATAGTGGACATTTGTGATTCGTTGCTGAGGCGAAAAGGTCGATTACTGGGTGACCCCATTTTCGGAATAGTGTGTTGAGAACCCTGTTGTGGATTTCCCACTCGTGTTCCTGTGAGAAGTGCCTGCTGAGGTTGTCGGCTGTAGTGTTTTGGCACCTTGGTAGGTATGATGCTGTGATGTTTATATTGTTGCGGATGCAGAAGCTCCATAAATTCATGGCTTTTACACATAGCGAGTGAGACCTGGCTCCTCCTTGGCGATTGATATAAAACATGCACTCCACATTGTCGGTGAGAATAGAGATTGAGGGTTCATGTGTGAACCCTCAATGAGTGGAAGGAAGTGTCGGCATCCATTGTGTACCGTCCAGAGTTCCAGGAGATTGAAATGTAGGTGATTTTCCATCGCAGACAACTTGCCTTGTACATTGTGATGACCCAAGTGGGTACCCCAACCCATCAGGTAGGTGTGACGGATTGGATCACAGAAAACTCCCTTAGGACTTGCCAACCGATGTGCCAAGACTTTCCTGCCCTGACAGCTTAGGACTCCAGCACCCTGTCTTGTTGAGCCAGACATGCCAGTCTGCTCCAACACAGACCCAGGGTCTGAATTACTTGCCCCAGAGCTGCAGACTTAACTGAAAGAAACTTACAGAAGTGCTCCTGTCTTTACCACTCAGATGCCAAAGTGCCAATGCGGTCCAAACCCCAAATAAATCCATTTTACCCTGTATAAAACGTATACAGGGTAAACTCATAAATTGTTCGCCTCTATAACACTGATAGAGAGATATGCACAGCTGTTTGCCCCCCAGGTATTAATACATACTCTGAGTTAATTAATAAGTACAAAGTGATTTTATTAAATACAGAAAGTAGGATTTAAGTGGTTCCAAGTAGTAACAGAGATCAAAGTCAATTTCCAAGCAAAATAAAATAGAACACGCAAGTCTATGTCTAAGAAATCTGAATACAGATGAAACCTCACCAGTTTCAATAAGCTTCCTTTTACAGACTAGTCTCCTTCTAGTCTGGGTCCAACAATCATTCTCACCCCCTGTAGTTACTGTCCTTTGTTCCAATTTCTTTCAGGTATCCTTGGGAGTAGAGAGGCTCTCTCTTTAGCCAGCTGAAGACAAAATTGAGGGGTCTCCCAAAGGCTTAACTAGACTTTCCCTTGTGGGGGGAGACCCCCTTCCTCTCTCCTATGCAAAATCCAGCTCCAAGATGGAGTTTTGGAGTCACATGGGCAAGTCACATGTGCATTCATGACTGAATTTCTTACCAGACAAGCCACATTCCTGGGAAAGCTTCAATGTGGATTGGCATCTTCGAGTTTGTTGTTGGCTTAAGTGGTTCTTGATTGGGCATTTCATTTGCACATTCCCTTCTCAATAGAAATCAAGCAAGTATACCGCCAATATTCCTAACTTCAAGTACAAAAATGATACATGCATACAAATAGGATTAATAGATTGTGTCGATCATAACCTTTACAGAGATATGTTACATGACATATGTAGCATAAAACATATTCTAGTTATGTCATATATACATTCATAAGCATATTCCATAAAGCCTTATAGGGGGCACTGTCACGGGAGGCATCTGTTGTAATAGTCACTGATGCAGGGGGTGTCTTGTTGAAAGGGAATCCCGGAGCATACATTCCCTGGCTGTGTCCACCATTGTAGGGTGAGGATAATATTTGGTGGTAGTGTCACACATCTGTTGAGATAGTGTTTGCTGGGTGCATAGACCATGTTCAACCAGTGCTGCAGACAGCGTATATGGAGTCTGGCATACTTTACTACGAAAGTTGTAGCTGACATATGTCCCAGAATCTGAAGGCATGTCCTCACTGAAGTTTGTGGTCTGATGATCACCGTGTAAATAAGATTGGTCAATGCAGTGAAACTGTGGTTTGGCAATATTGCCTTGGCTTGTATGGAGTCTAGGTCGGCTACAATAAACTCCAATTGCTGGGTTGGTTCCAGGGTGGATTTCTTTTCGTTCATCTGTAGATCTAGTTGGTGAACCGGGTCTATTGTGGTCTTCAGCATGCCTGCCGTTTCTTCTCGGTTTGCACCTCTGAGAAGGCAATCATCCAAATAGGGAAAGATTATGACTCCATTGTGTCATAAATGTGCTGCTACTACCACGAGCGTTTTTGAGACTACGCAGGGAACAGTGGACAGTCCGAAGGGAAAGACCCTGTATTGGTAGTGATTGGGTCCGCCTGTGAACCTCAGGAACCATCTGTGGGCAGGATGTATTGTAATATGGAAGTATGCATCTTGGAGGTTAAGGGCTGCAAACTATCTAGCGCTGGGATTATTGTGGCCAGAGTGATCATTTTTGTACCTGTGGTTGCATACGAACCTGTTGAGTTTTCGGAGATCTAAGATTGGTCTCCATCCCCTCCTTTCTTCTCTGTCAGGAAATATTTGGAATAAGAACCCCTCCCTTGGTATTGATGTGGTGCTGGTTCTACAGCACCCAGCAGTAGGAGGTAGTCTACTTCCTGTTGTAGAAGGTGATCGTGATAGGGGTCCCTGAAGAAGGATGGGATACGAGGGAGGGTAGGGGGAATGGCTGTGAAAGGACTGGTGTAGCCGGATTGTATGATCTCCAAAACCCATTGATCTGTGGTTATCGCAGCTGAGGCATGGTAAAATGGGCGTAGGCGGTGACCAAAACTGTGGAATGGGGTATCTGTTGGCACTAGAGATATGGGAGGTGGTGCATACCCTCGACCAAGACCTCAAAATTGTGGCTTAGATGTAAATGGACGGGTGGACGAGGTCTGGTTCTGTGTAGCTCGTCATCTCTGAGCCCGTTGTTTGGGTCTGTTCTGAGTGAAGTATCGTGGTTGTTGACGGTTAAATGAGGTGTCTCGTGACCTGGTTTGGTGTAAAGTGAGGGCGTTTGTCAGGCGGTGGGTGTTTGCCTAGTGTATGCAGCATTGTTCAGAAGGCCTTCATGGTATGGAGACGAGAATAGTTTATCCCTATCGAAGGGGAGGTCCTCCACTTTTAGCTGTAGTTCTTTTGGAATTCCCAAAGTCTGCAACCATGATGTTCTTCTCATAACCACAGCTGTTGTGGTTCTTTAGGCAGCTATGTCCGCTACATCCATTGATCCATTGATATTAACTGACCCTCGTTGATAATGGCGTTGAGTTGAGGACGTTTATGCTTGGGAAGGTCTTCCACGAGCTCTTGTATTTTACCATAGTTAGAGTAGTCGTAATTTGCTAGTAGAGCAGAATAGTTAGCAACTCTAAGCTAACTTAGAAGAGTGGCTGACGAGTAAACTTTCCGCCCAAAGAGGTTCAATCTCTTGTGTTCTTTATCTGGCAGTGACGAGCGTAAATGAGGCTGTTTGCTACACTGATTAGCAGCCTCTACTACTAGAAAGCAGGCTTGATGGTGTGAAAACAAAAATTCCATGTCTTTGGCTGGAACGAAGTATTTTCTGTCAGATCTTTTGTTAGTCGGGGATACCGATGCCACTGTTTGCCATATTACCTCCGCAGGCTCTATTATAGCCTCTTCAATGGGGAGGGCAATCTTGGTCAATGATGCTGGTTGTAAGTTTTTTAACAACCTATGTTGTTTCTTCTGCACCTCATGTAAGGAAATTTCTTGGCTATTTGCTACTCTTTTGAAGAGTTCTTGGAACTGTTTCAGGTCATCTGGTGTCGTAGGGATAGACGGCATCACCGCTTTGTCTGGTGCAGAAGATGAGTAAGGGGCAGGTGGTGAATCATCCGGGTCTGCCTGAGATAGTATTTCTTCTCTTCTATCTCTGTCTCAGGAGGGTAAGAGGTTTCTCTGTGTGGTAATGATGGATGTACTCTGGAACCTCCTGTTGCTGGGGAAGGATAGGGGATCTGGTATGTGGGCCAAGGACCCCATTGTGGCCATTGCATGGGGTAAGGTGGTAATGGGTAAGGCTACTGCTGTGCATACCAGGGCAGTGAATGCTCGGAGGAATGAGGCTTAGGCTTTCCATTCCATGTAGGTCTCATCTCTGATGGGGATGAGCGTTGTCCTGAACATATCCTTCCTCACCACTATGCATGGTGCAGGAGATAAAGGATGGTACCATGCTATGTAGCTCGGGGTGTGTTCGGTGTCGAGCAGTGGCGACTGTGGTGCCGAAGAAACTGCTATGTGAGCAGGACACAGGAGTTGCGCTGGTCCCGCCTTGGGGTTGCAGTCAACTGTTGGAGCACTGACCGGTGCTGGATTCAGCTTGTTAGGCGGTAGCAAGTCTTGTATCGGTGCCGGTGGCAGCAGAATTGATCGCAGTGCCGCTGCCTGTGCCGCGCTCTGCCCCGGGGTGGCTTCCTGTTGTTTGTCCTTCGAGTTTGGAGATGACCATGACATCACTGGTTGGTTTGGTTTCTGGTAACACGTGAGTGGCTGATCAGGTCAATTAGAGCTTTGAACTGTCTATGGCAAACTGAACAAGAAATGCCACTGTGAGTAACTAGATTAACAATGGACATGCTGCTCTTACGAGAGTTACCTTGCTGGCACTTCTGCTCCGCCTCAGCAGTTCTCCTCTGCTCATAGACGGTAGCTCCAGAATGCATGAGACTTCACCAGGTAGAACGAGCATGAGCGAGATCTTCCCAAAACTCTGGGTCAATGTTGAAACACCTCAAGGATAATTTGAGGGAATCTTTGAAACTTTTATTCTGGCCTCCCTGAGAGCACTTTCTCTCCTTTAACTCACCATAAAAGATCTTCTCTGACAATGACTCATCTGACAGTCTGGTGACATGGCCTGCCCATCTCCCCTGTGATTTCATGCTTGGAGTGCCTACCCATCTGAGAACCTCAATATCTGGAACGTTGTCTTACCATCTTATCCTCATCAGTTTCCTCAGACAGCCCATGTGAAAGTAATTCAGGTACACTGTCCAGGTTTTGCATGGATACCTCAGAGTTGGCAACATGATGACTTTGTAGATGTTCAGTTTTGTTTGTTGGCTAATGTCTCTGTGCTCCCAAAGGCTACACTTGCTTTGTCAATTCTGGTGTTGGTTTAATTATCCATGTGAACTTCACACAACAGTGCACTGCCCAGATAGCTGAACTTGTCCACTGCCCGGAGGGCTTGGCCATTCACTGTAATAGCAGGCCCTATATCAGGCTTTCCTGGTGCAGCAGGCTGGACATCACTTTTCTCTTCTTGATGTTGATTGTGAGACCAAAAGTGTCACAGGCTGAAGAGAACTAGTCCACACTTTGCTACACGTCAGACTCAAATCTGGCATTCAGGGAACAGTCATCAGCAAACAGATCATGAACAGCCACTTCCTCTACCTTTGGCTTTGCCTGTAGTTTCCTCAGATTGAAGAGTTTCCCATCAGTCCGGTATCTGATGCCAATCCAGACGTCACAGTCACCAAACGCATCTGTAATATGCCAGAAAACATCATACTGAAGAGCGCTGGTGCCAGCACACAGCCCTGCTTGACTCCCTTGGTGACTGGGAATGGTTCAGATGACTCACCATCTTCCACAGCACGAGCCATCATGAAATTGATGAACCACTGCAATGAATTTCTCTGGGAAACTGAATTTTGCCATGATTTTCCAAAGGCCCTCCCGACTGACTGCATCCAATGCTTTGTCAGGTCAATGAAAGTGTAGCGGGGTGGTTACCTCGCTCCTGCCCTGAAGGGCTTAAAACAGCCCAAGGGGAAGGGTTGTGGCTGGGAGGTGCTAAGCTGGGCTGATTGGGAAGCAGCTGCAGCTGGGCCACACCCCAATCAGGCCTCATCTGGCCCTATATAAAAAGGCTATGAGCCAGAGGCCAAGCAATCTCTCTCTGCCTTCAGAGGGAGAAGGGCCTGGCTGCAGTGAGCTAGAGACAGAGTACCTGAGTGGAGCAGGGCTGGGGACAGGCTGAGGAGCTGGGGAGCTCCAGCCTGGAAAGCCCCAGGCTGCGGCCTAGTAGGAGGCCAAGGAGTACTGGGGGTTGCAGAGGGCAGCCCAGGGGTAGGCCCAGGCAGCAGGTCCAAACCTAACCTTGCCTGAGATGAGTGGCCTATACTGCAGTCTGCCCCAGGGAGCGGGGGCTAGTTGGTGACTGGCAGTGGCCTTATTCGGAGGCAAGGTAAGGCTAGTGGGTGGGCATTCCCCGGGGAGGGGAGACCCTAGTACTGAGGGGTGTACTGCCAGGGGGCAGCACCCCAGATAAAAGGGCACCAGTGTCCGGGAAGGACACGGGGGCCAAAGGACAGGCAGATCACCGGCCTGCAGAGGGTGCTCTGGGCTGGAAATCGAGCTAATTCCCAGAAGAGACCAGCAGGAGGCGCCGCAGGGGTGAGTCCGCCCCTCTACAGAAAGTCATATACAGGTTGGAGTTCTGTTCCTGACATTTCTCCTGAAGTTGAGACGCAGCAGACACCATATCTGTGGTTCCGCACCTTTTTCTGAAGCCACACTGACACGCAGGCAGGAGCCCTTGTTCAAGGCAATTCTGGCAAGAATTTTGCTGGATCTTGATAAGGAGATGCCCTAACAGTTGTTGCAGGTCTGTCTGTTATCTTTCCACTTGTACAAGTGGACAATAGATGCAGCCTTTTGTTCCTGGGGTATAGTTTTAGAGCCCACATTGACTGGAAAAATTCAGTCAGTTTCAGAGCCATGTGCAAGCCTCTGACCTTGTAGACTTCTGCTGGTATCACTTCTGCTCCAGGTTCTTTACCTTTTGACAGCAGGTCAATTGCTTTCGCAGTTTCAGTCAGTAAGAGATATGGTGATATCAAACTGGGGCAGTCGATCAATTGCCTCCTCACTTACAGATTGTTGATTGAAAAGAAATCACTGGTCTGTTGGTATAAGGAGTCACCATTATCCCTATTTGGTGTATGGTGTGTAATTCCCCTGCGAATCTAGCGCCAAAACTGATCTTTCAATTTGCAAATCTCAAAATGAATGTTTTAATATTCCCCCCAAAAAGGCTTTTTTTTGTTCTCCACTGAAACAATGATAAAAAACAACATGAAGTCATGAAATGTTTTGGTTGACCCAAATATGCATTTTCATACAAAAAATATTTCAAGGGAAAAATGAAACAATGGCAGAAAAGTGCATTCCAAAACCAGAAAACCAACAAACAAAGAAACATATGACAATTACTAGTGTTTGACTTTGCAAAAATTTGAAAATCGTACAGAGTGAGAGGGCAGGGAACGGACCACTATACTACAACTTCATAACAGCTAACAGACATTAGTAATTTTTTTTCTCTTTTAGAGGAAATTCTTGCTGAAATTTTTAAGTTCCATTTTCCCTCTTCCTTCTTCCATAGTCCCCTGAAACACCTCCCACTAAGGGACGGGGCTTCCCTCGCCCATGACCCTCCCACCCAACAAAGACTCCTACTGTGACTCCCTTTCTTATGCTTCCCTCTCCCAACTCCCCCAGCCCATCACACCTCTCTGCCTCCAAGTTCTATCGTCATCCCCACAGCCAATGACTTCTCCCTGCCTCCCCTGGATCCCACCGGATCACACGGCATATTGAAGACAGGTGTGTTTTAAACCACTGATTGTAAATCTGTCCATCTCTTTCACAAGCCCAGCACATTGTGTTCAACAGTTGGACTATCGCCATGAACATGGCAGAATGAAAGCTCATAATTTGCCTTTTTTTCTTCCTCTGTGTGATCTGAAATGAAGACAAAGGTAATTTCTGGGACCAAAGGGGTGTGTTCAAGGGAGAAGCAAAGGCTACTGCTGGAGAATCCTTCTGGCTGCAGGGGCTTGGAAAGTTTTCCTGCTTTCATCTTCCTCATGCCCATGTGGTAGGCAAGGAGGTTACATGGGTTGTTTCCCCTGTGGCCAGGGGCACTCTGCTTGAGTCTCACCCCTTGCACCATCTTCTTTTGTTGCTTCTCAAGATCGCCTCTCCCACCAGAACAATGAAGAGCCTGATCAAACATTGTGACAACAAAATCAGCTGCCTCAATTGTGCTCCAACCATGTCATCCCCTCCCTACTCAAATCCCTCCCCTGGCTCCTTCTCTACTTCTGCAAAAATTATAGCTTTTCCTCAACTTCAAGGCTCAACACCCAGGAACTGCATACTTTGTCAGAGGGGCTGCTCTACTGCCCTGGGGTTTGTGGGCTGTTCCACAACCTCAGCCAGAGGGGAATTAATTCAAACTGGAAAGGTGCAGAGATGGGCTCCCAGGATGATCAGAGACATGGAGTGACTGTCTAAGGGCTGGTCTACATTGTGGGGGGGATCGATCCAAGATACGCAACTTCAGCTACGCGAATATCTTGGATCGAAGTATCTTGGATCAAATTACCTGGAGTCCAGACAGCGCGGGATCGACAGCCGCGGCTCCCCCGTCGACTGCGCTATAGCCGCTCGCTCTGGTGGAGTTCCGGAGTCGACGGTGAGCGCGTTTGGGGATCGATATATCGCGTCTTAACGAGACGCGATATATCGATCCCGGATAAATCAATTGCTACCCACCAATACGGCGGGTAGTGAAGACGTACCTTTAGGAGAGGAGACTAAAAGAACTGAGCTTGATTTACCTAGCAAAGGAAGGGCTGAGAGGGGATGTGCTAGCTCTGTGTAAATGTACTGGGGAAGAGAACACCAGAGAGGGAGAGGAGGAACTGGAGTTAATGAACAAATTTGTCAAAAGAATAAATGGAGTATAACTGGCCCTGAATGAAATTCAGGCTGGAAACTGAAGCTTTGTGCCCATCTAGAAAGCTGGCTAGATCGTCGGGCTCAACAGGTAGTGATCAACGGCTCCATGTCGGTCCTGGGGCAGGTTTTGTTCAATATCTTCATTAATGGTCTGGAGGATGGCATGGACTGCACTCTCAGCAAGTTTGCAGATGACACTAAACTGGGAGGAGTGGTAGATAAGCTGGAGGGTAGGGATAGGATACAGAGGGACCTAGACAAATTAGAGGATTGGGCCAAAAGAAACCTGATGAGGTTCAACAAGGACAAGTGCAGAGTCCTGCACTTAGGACGGAAGAATCCCATGCACTGCTACAGACTAGGAACTGAGTGGCTAGGCAGCAGTTCTGCAGAAAAGGACCTAAGGGTTACAGTGGACGAAAAGCTGGATATGAGTCAACAGTGTGCCCTTGTTGCCAAGAAGGCTAACGGCATTTTGGGCTGTATAAGTAGGGGCATTGCCAGCAGATCAAGGAACGTGATCGTTCCCCTCTATTCGACATTGGTGAGGCCTCATCTCGAGTACTGTGTCCAGTTTTGGGCCCCACACTACAAGAAGGATGTGGAAAAATTGGAAAGAGTCCAGCGGAGGGCAACAAAAATGATTAGGGGTCTGGAGCACATGACTTATGAGGAAAGGCTGAGGGAACTGGGATTGCTTAGTCTGCAGAAGAGAAGAATGAGGGGGGATTTGATAGCAGCCTTCAACTACCTGAAGGGGGGTTCCAAAGAGGATGGAGCTCGGCTGTTCTCAGTGGTGGCAGATGACAGAACAAGGAGCAATGGTCTCAAGTTGCAGTTGGGGAGGTTTAGGTTGGATATTAGGAAACACTATTTCACTAGGAGGGTGGTGAAGCACTGGAATGGGTTACCTAGGGAGGTGGTGGAATCTCCTTCATTAGAGGTTTTTAAGGTTAGGCTTGACAAAGCCCTGGCTGGGATGATTTAGTTGGGAATTGGTCCTGCTTTGAGCAAGGGGTTGGACTAGATGACCTTCTGAGGTCCCTTCCAACCCTGATATTCTAGGATTCTATGATCAGAGGAGGGAGATTCTGGAGCAGCGTCCCCGCAGGAGTTGTGGGGTAAGCAACAGAATGAGTTGGAAAATGGAATTTGATAAGTTTCTGAGCATGGTTATCATAGAAGATTAGGGTTGGAAGAAACCTCAGGAGGTCATCTAGTCCAACTCCCTGCTCAAAGCAGGACCAACACTAACTAAATCATCCCAGCCAGGGCTTTGTCAAGGCGGAACTTAAAAACCTCTAAGGAAGCAGATTCCACCACCTCCCTTGGTAATCCATTCCAGTGCTTCACCACCTTCCTAGTGAAACAGTGTTTCCTAATATCCAACCTAAACCTCCTCCACTGCAACTTGAGACCATTGCTCCTTGTTCTGTCATCTACCACCCCTGAAAATAGCCTAGTTCCATCCTCTTTGGAACCCCCCCTTCAGATAGTTGAAGGCTGCTATCAAATCCCCCTCACTCTTCTCTTCTGCAGATTAAACAAGCCCAGGTCCCTTAGCCTCTCCTCGTAAGTCATGTGCCCCAGCTCTCTGATTCTTTTTGTTGCCCTCTCCAGGACTCTTTCCAATTTGTCCACATCCTTCTTGTGGTGTGGGGCTGAAAACTGGACACAGTACTCCAGATGAGGCCTCATCAATGCCGAATAGAGGGGAATGATCGCATCCCTCAATCTGCTGGCAATGCTCCTAGTTATACAGCCCAAAATGCTGTTAGCCTTCTTGGCAACAAGGGCACATTGTGGACTCAAATCCAGTTTCTCGTCCACTGTAACCCCTAGGTCCTTTTCTGCTGAACTGCTGTCTAGCCATTCGGTCCCTAGTCTGTAGCAGTGCTTGGTATTCTTCCGTCCTAAGTGCAGGACTCTGCACTTGTCATTGTTGAACCTCATCAGATTTCTTTTGGTCCAATCCTCCAATATCTCTAGGTCCTTCTGTATCCTATCCCTACCCTCCAGAGTATCTACCTATCCCCCCAGCTTAGTGTCATCCATGAACTTGCTGAGTGTGCAATCCAGACCATCATCCATATCATTAATGAAGATACTAAACAAAACCTGCCCCAGGACCAACCCCTGGGGCACTCCACATTTGCTACCGGCTGCCAAATAGACACTACCTGTTAAGCCCGACAATCCAGCCAGCTTTCTATCCACCTTATTGTCCATATATCCAATCCATACTTTTTTAACTTGCTGGCAAGACTACTGTGGGAGACTGTATCAAAAGCTTTGCTAAAGTCAAGCTATATCACGTCCACTGATTTCCCCATATCCACAGAGCCATTTATCTTATCATAGAAGGCAATCAGGTTGACTTGCCTTTGGTGAATCTATGTTGACTGTTTCTGATAACCTTCCTCTCCTCCAAGTGCTTCAAAAGTGATTCCTTCAGGACCTACTCCATGATTTTTCCAGGTAGTGAGGTGAGACTGACCACCTGTAGTTCCCCGGGTTCTCCTTCTTCCCTTTTTTAAAGATGGGCACTATAGTTGCCTTTTTCCAATCATTCTAATCACTGAGGAGGAGGCGGTGCCCCTCTGATCACTGATAGCCCAGTTAATAAGTCACTCAGAAGAACTGCAGGCAGCCCAGCTTTGAATCCCTCCTCTCCCCTTTCCTAGGCAAGTGACCTAACTGCAGGGCTGCTGGCTCTTCTAAGGGGGTGCTTTGCAATCTCTCCTGTCGAAGCTATCCTTGTATAAATAATTAAATAGCCATATGCACAGAGACTGAGACCCAGATGTGCAGCCCTCCCTGGTGAGCATCCTAGTCCCTGGCCTACAGAGCCATTTGCACTTGCTTTCTGGCCCAATTAGTATTAAATATTAGGGTTTTCGGTATTTTTGTAAGTCTTCTCTAAAATATATTAAGTATTTAAGTATACAAGTGTGATATCCATGCTATAGTTAAGGTTCAGGTTTCAGTTACCTGCTGAACCCTGAAAAACTGTTTTGAGCAGTTTCAGAGACTCTGAGGGGCTCTCAGTTCTCTAATAGTCCATTACTTAAGGAGAGTCTGTTTTCAGTTGACAGTTTTAACTTCTGTATCCAGCTTCACTTTCTGAAGCTGTCTCATCGCATAGCAGTAGATCTTGATATTAAACTGTCCATAAGTTGTTTTCTTTTTTAATTTAATGCATTTAACTGAACTGAAATATCCTCCCTTGTGCTGCTTTCACCTATTCCTGGAATGAGAGCAGAAGAATACTGGAGAGTTATACTAATGTAAATCCATACCAAGTGCTGACTACAGGGCGGAGATCAAAATCCCCTTAAAGAATAATAAACACACAGTGTTGTTAAAAAGGCAGCATTAGTGCTAACAGACTCAGTTCTTCAGGTCTGATAGGCTGGCAGTGAACAGTTTCAAGTTTGAAGACTCTTGGACCTGATTCTCATCTTCTCATATACAGCT
Organism: Chrysemys picta bellii; assembly: GCF_011386835.1. NCBI lineage: Eukaryota > Metazoa > Chordata > Testudines > Emydidae > Chrysemys > Chrysemys picta. The sequence goes on from NW_027052833.1 coordinate 85,818, forward strand.
CTGATAATGGGAATTAGGTGCCCAGGTTCTTTTGAAAATCTTGCTATGCACCGAGCTGCATGTTTAGGCACCTAAATATATTTGAAAATCTGACTCTTAGGCACTTTTGAAAACTTTACTCAATGTTGAAGACGTTTTTTTCTAGCAATAAAAACACAAGTATTTGCTTTGGTTGTTATAAGAATGGAAGGATTTATTAATCAGCTATAGTTATATGATTGTTCAAAGGGCAAGCAAACAGGTACTGCAGTGACTCTGAAAAGGATTCAGCTGGTGACAGTGGCCAAATAACTTAACATGATCTCCCACTGTAATGCTGTTTCAAAAAGAGCTAATGTGACCCTGGGGTGTAAAACAGGGGGGTAGTGATTTTTACCTCTGTATCCAGCATTGGAGAGACTGATATTGAAATACTGCATCCAATTCTGGGGTCCACATTTTAAAAAGGATTATGAAAAATTGGAGAGGGCACAGAAAAGAGCTGGAACTATAATTCAAGGGCAGGAGAAAATGACTGAAAAGGACACATTTAAAGAGCTGAATCTGTTGCGCTTATCGAAAAGAAGATTGAGAGGTGATGTGAATACAGTGTGAATACACTGCACAAGAACATTTGTGGGGAGAAAATACTGCGTATTAAAGAGCTCTTTAATCTAGCAGAGAAAGTCCTAACAACGACCAATGACTAGAAGTAAAAGCCAGAACAATTCAGATTAGAAATAATAGCTCACGTTTTTAACAGTGAGGGTGATTAACCATTGGAACAAACTACTAAAGGAAGTGGTGGTTTTTCAATCTCTTGATGTCGTCAAATCAAGCCTAGATTCCTTTCTGAAAGACGCTTTAGTCAAACACAAATTATTGGGTTCCATACAGAGCTAACTTGGTGAAATTTAATGGTATGGGATTGATAGAAGGGAGGTCAGAATGGATGATGTAATGTTCTGTTGGGACCTTAACATCTATGAATAGCTCACAGACTGATATATTTTATCACAAGTATAGAAACCACACAATTCAATTACCACACGATAATTATGAAAACACAGTGCTTTTCCCACCCATCCAACATTAATGTCCGTGAATTTGCTCCAGTGATCCAATGAGGCCTGCAAAACCATGGAGAATTACCCCATCTTGTTCATGGACAAATGCTTGATGAGATAGGCAAAGAATGGGCAAAGTGATCACAACGCTAGCCTCACCGCAGCTGGAAAACCTGAGCTACTTGGTTTGAATATTACCTAGCCTGATCACCTTATGCAACAGCATATATGGAGGGAAGAGCTTTGCACACCTCCATCAACTTCCCTCACTGTGGATTTCCCCACACCAAACTGGTTCACCACCAAGTGGCAGCAATCTGAAGAGATAAGCTCCACACTGCAATTGCCACGCATGTCTCCATGCTAATTGGTGTTCTAGCACTGCAGGTCAAGACAATGTTTGGCTCACAGCTCCAGGAAGGTGACTTTCTGCATCCTAAAGTTTTAGGACCATTGCTGGTCATGCCAAGACTTAAGAGCTATTTGATCCCATGACTGTGCTCACTGGCTAGGCCCAGAAGTGTCACTCCATCGAGAGAAGCTGCTCTAGGAATATATGACAGAGACAGAAAGGCCAGTGCAAATTCAAAGGATGGTTCTTCTTCTACCAATTTAATTTAAAAATCCAATTGCTATCTAAAATTAACCGACAGCTAAGCACAATATTTTATTATTTTTTTATTATATATATTATATATTTATTATATAATGGGGCCTAACTGGTATATAAGGGCAGTCAGCAGCAAACCAGCTGAGCGGCGAACAGCAGAGGCTAACAGAGGAAGTTTGCCTGGGAGCTGTCCGAGAGGAGGTACGCTAAGTGCTGCATTAGGGGGGCTGTGTTGGTGAGTATCTGAGTGTCTGCTGCTGGGACAGTTGGTCAGTTTGACCGTGTGCTTGATTGCTTGCTTGGTTGTTTGAAAAGTGTGAATTGGGAGTGCTTTGTTCCAGGTGGGCCTTGAGGGGGCCTGACTGGTATATAAGGCCAGTCAGCAGCGAACCAGCTGAGCGGCGAACAGCAGAGGCTAAAAGCGGGAGTTTGCCTGGGCAGAGCCCACTGAGGCTTTCATCTATGGGTTTCTCTGAGTAGTTCCTGCAACAGTTGAGGAAGCTCTTAAGAGGACGGTGATATGGAAGGTGAGCGATCAGCTGTTGTCACCTGCACAGGTTGTGCCATGTTTGTCTTTCTTCCACAGGACAGAAGCGACTTTGTCTGTACGAAGGGCAAGCTGGTCTCCATATTGGAAGAGAAGGTTCGAGGCCTGGAGAAACGAGTATCGACTCTGCGTTGCATAAGGGAAAATGAAGATTTCCTGGACAGACGTCAGGAGATGCTTCTACGGCCACAATGTTCTGAAGATTCAGAACAGGCGCAGCAGGGACAGAAGGATTGTGAAGAGGTTTGGCAGCATGTGACCTCCAGAAGAAGAAAGAGGAGCGTCCATGCACCAGCAATGGAGATACAGGTGAGCAATCGTTTCCATGTTCTCTCTACAGGTACTAATGCGGAGAGTGGACTAGATGACCCATCTGAGGGAAGGGAGCAGAAGGAGACTCCACCGATTGGAAGGCAAAAGATGCACTGTCCTAGGGATGGGGGTTCCACGACCACCACTCCCAAGAGGAGGAGGAGGGTGGTGGTGGTCGGGGACTCCCTCCTCAGGGGGACTGAGTCATCTATCTGCCGCCCCGACCGGGAAAACCGAGAGGTCTGCTGCTTGCCAGGAGCTAGGATACACGATGTGACGGAGAGACTGCCGAGACTCATCAAACCTTCGGATCGCTACCCCTTCCTGCTTCTCCACGTGGGCACCAATGATACTGCCAAGAATGACCTTGAGCGGATCACTGCAGACTACGTGGCTCTGGGAAGAAGGATAAAGGAGTTTGAGGCGCAAGTGGCGTTCTCGTCCATCCTCCCTGTGCAAGGAAAAGGCCTGGGTAGAGACCGTCGAATCATGGAACTCAACGAATGGCTACGCAGGTGGTGTTGGAGAGAAGGCTTTGGATTCTTTGACCATGGGATGGTGTTCCAAGAACGAGGAGTGCTAGGCAGAGACGGGCTCCACCTAACGACGAGAGGGAAGAGCATCTTCGCCAGCAGGCTGGCTAACCTAGTGAGGAGGGCTTTAAACTAGGTTCACCGGGGGAAGGAGACCAAAGCCCTGAGGTAAGTGGGGAAATGGGATCCTGGGAGGAAGCACGAGTAGGAGAGCGCAAGAGGGGAGGACTCCTGTCTCATGCTGAGAAAGAGGGACGATCGATGAGTTATCTTAAGTGCCTATACACAAATGCAAGAAGCCTGGGAAACAAGCAGGGAGAACTGGAAGTCCTGGCACAGTCAGGGAACTATGATGCGATTGGAATAACAGAGACTTGGTGGGATAACTCACATGACTGGAGTACTGTCATGGATGGATATAAACTGTTCAGGAAGGACAGGCAGGGCAGAAAAGGTGGGGGAGTTGCGTTGTATGTAAGAGAGGAGTATGACTGCTCAGAGCTCCTGTATGAAACTGCAGAAAAACCTGAGAGTCTCTGGATAAAGTTGAGAAGTGTGAGTAACAAGGGTGATGTCATGGTTGGAGTCTGCTATAGACCACCAGACCAGGGGGATGAGGTGGACGAGGCTTTCTTCTGGCAACTAGCAGAAGTTGCTAGATCGCAGGCCCTGGTTCTCATGGGAGACTTTAATCACCCTGATATCTGCTGGGAGAGCAATACAGCGGTGCACAGACAATCCAGGAAATTTTTGGAAAGTGTAGGGGACAATTTCCTGGTGCAAGTGCTGGAGGAACCAACTAGGGGCAGAGCTTTTCTTGACCTGCTGCTCACAAACAGGGAAGAATTAGTAGGGGAAGCAAAAGTGGATGGGAACCTGGGAGGCAGTGACCATGAGATGGTCGAGTTCAGGATCCTGACACAAGGAAGAAAGGAGATCAGCACAATACGGACCCTGGACTTCAGAAAAGCAGACTTTGACTCCCTCAGGGAACAGATGGGCAGGATCCCCTGGGAGAATAACATGAAGGGCAAAGGGGTCCAGGAGAGCTGGCTGTATTTTAAAGAATCCTTATTGCGGTCGCAGGAACAAACCATCCCGACGTGTAGAAAGAATAGTAAATATGGCAGACGACCAGCTTGGCTAAACAGTGAAATCCTTGCTGATCTTAAACGCAAAAAAGAAGCTTACAAGAAGTGGAAGATTGGACAAGTGACCAGGGAGGAGTATAAAAATATTGCTCAGGCATGCAGGAGTGAAATCAGGAAGGCCAAATCACTCTTGGAGTTGCAGTTAGCAAGAGATGTTAAGAGTAACAAGAAGGGTTTCTACAGGTATGTTAGCAACAAGAAGAAAGTCAAGGAAAGTGTGGGCCCCTTACTGAATGAGGGAGGCAACCTAGTGACCGAGGATGTGGAAAAAGCTAATGTACTCAATGATTTTTTTGCCTCTGTCTTCACGAACTAGGTCAGCTCCCAGACTGCTGCACTGGGCAGCACAATATGGGGAGAAGGTGACCAGCCCTCTGTGGAGAAAGAAGTGGTTCAGGACTATTTAGAAAAACTGGACGTGCACAAGTCCATGGGGCCGGATGCGCTGCATCCGAGGGTGCTAAAGGAGTAGGCGGGTGAGATTGCAGAGCCATTAGCCATTATTTTTGAAAACTCATGGCGATCGGGGGAGGTCCCGGATGACTGGAAAAAGGCTAATGTAGTGCCCATCTTTAAAAAAGGGAAGGAGGAGGATCCGGGGAACTACAGGCCAGTCAGCCTCACCTCCGTCCCTGGAAAAATCATGGAGCAGGTCCTCAAGGAATCAATTATGAAACATTTAGAGGAGAGGAAAGTGATCAGGAACAGTCAGCAGGGATTCACGAAGGGGAAGTCGTGCCTGACTAACCTAATTGCCTTCTATGATGAGATAACTGGCTCTGTGGATGAGGGGAAAGCAGTGGATGTGTTATTCCTTGACTTTAGCAAAGCTTTTGATACGGACTCCCACAATATTCTTGCCGCCAAGTTAAAGAAGTATGGGCTGGATGAATGGACTGTAATGTGGATAGAAAGCTGGCTAGATCGTCGGGCTCAACGGGAAGTGATCAATGACTCCATGTCTAGCTGGCAGCCGGTTTCAAGCGGAGTGCCCCAAGGGTCGGTCCTGGGGCCGGTTTTGTTTAATATCTTTATTAATGATCTGGAGGATGGTGTGGACTGCACTCTCAGCAAGTTTGCAGATGACACTAAACTAGGAGGCGTGGTAGATACATTAGAGGGTAGGGATCGGATACAGCGGGACCTAGACAAATTAGAGGATTGGGCCAAAAAAAACCTGATGAGGTTCAACAAGGACAAGAGCAGAGTCCTGCACTTAGGACGGAAGAATCCCACGCACTGCTACAGACTAGGGACCAAATGGCTAGGTAGCAGTTCTGCAGAAAAGGACCTAGGGGTCACAGTGGACAAGAAGCTGGATATGAGTCAACAGTGTGCTCTTGTTGCCAAGAAGGCTAATGGCATTTTGGGATGTATAAGTAGGGGCATTGCCAGCAGATCGAGGAACGTGATCGTTCCCCTTTATTCGACATTGGTGAGGCCTCATCTGGAATACTGTGTCCAGTTTTGGGCCCCACACTACAAGAAGGATGTGGAAAAATTGGAAAGAGTCCAACGGAGGGCAACAAAAATGATTAGGGATCTGGAGCACATGACTTATGAGGAAAGGCTGAGGGAACTGGGATTGTTTAGTCTGCAGAAGAGAAGAATGAGGGGGGATTTGATAGCAGCCTTCAACTACCTGAAGGGGGGTTCCAAAGAGGATGGAGTTCGGCTGTTCTCAGTGGTGGCAGATGACAGAACAAGGAGCAATGGTCTCAAGTTGCAGTGGGGGAGGTCCAGGTTGGATATTAGGAAACACTATTTCACTAGGAGGGTGGTGAAGCACTGGAATGCGTTACCTAGGGAGGTGGTGGAGTCTCCTTTCTTGGAGGTTTTTAAGGCCCGGCTTGACAAAGCCCTGGCTGGGATGATTTAGCTGGGAATTGGTCCTGCTTTGAGCAGGAGGTAGGACTAGATGACCTCTTGAGGTCCCTTCCAACCCTGATATTCTAGGATTCTATATTCATTTTAATATCATAATTAATATGAGAACTTCTAGTACTAATATTCATATTGTAATTTCTTATTCCAAAAATATTGTTCTAGACTTTCAATGGGACTTAGACACTGAAATCACTTAGATACTTTTGAAAATGTTACTCTTAGTGTCTAAAATTAGGCACCTAAATCTTTACTTAGGTATCAAAGTAAGTGGCTTGATTCTCAGAGGTGCTGAGAACCTACAGTCCCCATTGATTTCAGAAGTAATTATGGGAGCTTGGCATCTCCGAAAATCAGCCCACTCATTTAGCCATCACATCTTGAAAGACGTCCTGACCAGACAAGAGGAAGCAACCAGACAAGATCACTGTGACAAACGTGAGACCTTGCAAGCATGGAAACTTCAAAGACTGTTCTACTGAGATGTGATAGCCACTATGGGCACAGGGGATGTTCACAGACTGCTGTATCAATAATCGGTATATGCAGCTGTGTGTTTCTGGCTCGCTGAGTGAGTTTTCAGCAGAATCTGGACTCACTGCGGGGTGGGGAGGGTAATGAATGCAAGTCCCAATGCCAGTTACTCAGACACCCAGCACCTTTGAAGCTTTGGTCCTGGGGAGAAGTAGCACTGATTGGTTTTACCTGGTCCTGGAGGCCTGACGACAAAGGCCCCAAATAGTATAACGATTCAGCCTGATCTGACTTAGGTCAGACTCACTCTGGACCAGTGTATGGACCTACCAGGACTCCCTGTGGATGATGGGTGACACTGGCTAAGGTTAATATCTGTGCTGTCTATTGTTTTAGGATAGGTTTTCTTTGACATACACTTGTACTAAATCAAGATACTGTGTTCTGTGAAAGCTGGCTAGTCACTGGTAACCCTGTCATTATCCCTGGGGGAGAGCAGAACTGCAGGTGCTAACCTAAAGTCAGACCTGCTAGGGTAGTCACAGGGAATTGCCGGGGGACTGCAGCCCTAAAATTGTGGTCTGGAGGGAGAGGGACAGGGGTTATAGAATCATAGAATATCAGGATTGGAAGGACCTCAGGAGATCATCTAGTCCAACCCCCTGCTCAAAGCAGGACCAACCCCAACTAAATCATCCTGCTCATAGTGGGATGATGGCTGGAGGCCAGGAAGGGGGAACAGGTGCAGTTAACCCCAAAACTGGGACAATCTCCATTGGGTTCAGCTGAATCCTGGGCAATGCCTGGGATGATGAGAACCTGAAGTTCCTAATATCACCCATGCTCTAGCACATCATTTTTCCTTCCCACACAGGAGCACTCCACATTACGCTTCCTCTTTTTCTTGTTTTGCCTTCCGTCTCATGAGTCTAGCTTAGGCAGCCAGAAAAACTCCACCTTTGCAACTCTGCTGTACTGAAAGAGACAACCTGAGAGCCATGCTTTCACCCCAGCCAGTAACAGCTAAATCTCAGGTTAATAAGTAGAGCTGCGTGAAACCTTTTGTCTGAACCTCTTTTTCCAGTAAAAAATGCAGATTTAGGCTGACTAAAACATTTTGCGAATTCATGTTAATTTTGCAGAATTATTTTGGTGAAAAACAAACCAACAAACATGCAGAAAAAAGGAAATTGTTTTGTTTTGACATTGTTGAATGGAAACATTTGATTTCTCAATTCAAAATGACTTTTTTTAAAAATTTTCTTCAATTTTATTTAAAATATATAAAAACATTTTAAAAGCTCCAAAACAAAATGAAATGTTACATTTCATGTCAAACACTTCATGTCACTGAAAAAAAATTTTTATAGGCCAAAATTTTGAATTTTTTTTCATTCAGGGTTACCTAAAACATTCCCCCCCGCCAAATTTTTTGGAACTGCCAGCAAAATTAAAAGTCAGTTCTTTGCACTGCTCTACTAATAAAACTCTTGGAATTTGCAGCTGCTAAATGGCAAATAATAGGGACAGAAGCTGGGCCTTCTTATATTTCTTCTCCTGTGTGTGTCTGCTTTGTTTTGTCTTGTCTTTAAAAGAAACAGGACTGGAATTCAACACCCCCAAAGCAACCATCTTACTGTATCTACCTCATGTCCCCAACAAGGTCATTCAATCCTTCTTCAGCACCAGAGCCCAAGGATAGTCCAGCCAGGAACAAACATTTCTAGAGTGTCTAGATGACCATTTACACCCCTGCTATAGTTGGCAAACAAGTCACTTGTCTGATATGGCTAAAATCTCTAGTTTAGACAAAGGTGAGGAGATTTTCCACTAAAGAAAATGCTGTACAGAGAAAGGGAGTATGGGAAGCAGCCACAATGAAAGTCTTATTTAGTTCTTTCAGTTGTAAATGCTTTAAGAGTTTTCCTTTCCCTTCTCCTTCCCCTGTGTTTTTAATAGAAGGTTAAAAGGATTTATGTTCTCTCCCCGCCCTTTAATGGAAAAGGGGCAGTGATCAGTAATAATTCTGACACAAACCCGCTTACCATAAGTAAGTGTTTAGTGCTGCAACTATATACAAGAGCCTTCAATCTCCTCAACCATTGCTGGCCCCAACATACACCCTCTATCAATGCAACAGGGAAAATGAATCTCACAGCTTTGTTGACAAAGATTTTTTATATGAGCTACATTTTCCTCACCGGGAATCATAGGTAGTGTTTCAAATAATGGCAATTTCAGCATCCTTTTAATATTCTGATCATTAAAACCAGCCACCTGCTTGAGCCAGTGCTAAAACTGTCCAATTTCATGGCATAACGTGATTTTTTTTCTGGAGCAGAAGGAGGGAAATAACCATTAGATACTTTTCAGTTTCTTAGATGAGCCATTTTAAAGGCTTTTAATCTGTAAATTGATGATAATTACTCCCTGACCTCCTTTGTAGGACACTTTGAGTATGTCTACACTGCAATAAATAATTCCCGGCACCAAGTCTGAGAGCCATGGTCAATTGACTAGGGCTCGGACTGTGGAGCTAAATACTGCTGTGTAAACATTTGGGATCAGACTAGACCCCAGGCTCTGAGACCCTCCCTCCTTGTGGGCTTTCACAGCCTGGATTCCAGACCAAGCCAAAACGTCTGCCCTGCAATTTGTAATCCTGGAGATAGAGCCCTGTGAGCTGATTTGTGCCTCCTGCTGCCCTGCCGTGGGTCTTTTGTTGCAGTGTAAATGTTCCCTTTGAGATCTAGTGATGGGAATTGCTATATAAGAACTATTTCCTCTTTTGTGTAGGTGTGACACTCTGTATCTCGGGGGAACACCCTGCAACCCCATGTTCATCCTTGTAATATAATTGCGTGGTATCCAATGCAAAGTTTGTCATGTCGGGTGTCTTCAGAAGGTTTATGATGCACTGAGCATTGTTGTTACAATAATGTTATAGGTAGTAATTTCATCTATATAGTTGTGAGGCTGAAAATGTGTCCTCATGGCTTAAAACAAGCCCAGGCAAAACTCTCCAGGAACAGAGGGGCAGTTCACACCTCATCGAGGCATATATGGGATGAACCCAGCCCAGCCTCACAGGAACAAAGGACACTGGCCTAGGCAGCAACAAAGGATCTGTTGGACTCTCAAGTGAGTCACCCCCTTTCCCTTCCTTTGGTCAGTTTGGGACTACGATGAGGTAATGCTCACCTGACTCTGAGGGGGGGTGGGGGCAAAGCCAAGGGCTGGTCTACACTGGGGGGGGATCGATCCAAGATACGGAACTTCAGCTACGCGAATAGCATAGCTGAAGTCGAAGTATCTTGGATCGAATTACCTGGGGTCCAGACGGCGCGGGATCGACGGCCGCGGCTCCCCCGTCGACTGCGCTACCGCCGCTCGCTCTGGTGGAGTTCCGGAGTCCACGGTGAGCGCGTTCGGGGATCGATATATCGCGTCTTAACGAGATGTGATATGTCGATCCCAGATAAATCGATTGCTACCCACCAATACAGCGGGTAGTGAAGACGTACCCCCAGAGGGAAGAAAGAACATGATAATGAGGTGCTTTTGCATCAGTACCCTGCTACAATTCCTTACAGAAATAGAGCTGTTAAATAACAAGTCGAAGTTATTGATAAATATATTCAAGACCACCAAGATCATGAAATTCTTAACATTTGACAGATTTCCCCCCTTAACTATAATGATCTTGTCAGGATTTTTACCTTGAAATTAATTATATTTATTCTCACTTTTGCCTTCAACATAGAGTTTTTTTTTTTGCCTGTGTACTATGAAGACATAGCAAAATAGATTTAAAAAATAGAATTATGACTAGAAATAGATATAACAACAGTGAACATATTAAAGTCAGTAAACATCAACAGCCTTCGAGTTGAATTCAATACATTACCTTGACGCTGAATGATTGCAGATCAGTGTTTCTCCCTTTCTTTCAGTCCATGGATCACTTCACCAGAGAATCCCTCATGGACCAGCGTCTCTCTAAAGCTACTGGTCCCAAGTGCTTGGGTCATCAACTGTTTTATTCTTGGATTCTGGAGAATCACTAGTGTATTGGAATATAAAAATGAAACTAAGTTATGACTTACATAACTAAGGTCTGACTCTTTGCCTAATTGTACTGCCACTAGTTCTCACATTTTTATCATAGTGTTTACAGCAATGAAGCCCATTTCTGCTGGGTTCATTCAGTGTCTGAAGTAGCATGTTACCATCAATGTGCAGCAATTCCTGCTTACTAATTAATCATTGAATAATTGAATAACCAATACTTCAGTGATTAATAGGGGTCATGAGCTATACTGGTGAATGAATAGTATCTTTGCTATAAAACGTCAGTGTTCGGCATTCAGATTTTGTTTTATATCTTTCATGCAAACATTTGTAAATAAAAATACAATTTTATATATTTTAAATAAATGGGATGGAGGACTCACCACATTCACAAATTAAAGAGGGAAGCAAATATTCTTTTTTTCATACAAAAAGCCATTTTTGGGGATAAACAGTATCAATTCCTGATTTTCTGTTCCTCCTTTGCACTTTGGTGCACCCAGTGAGCATTGTGCTATGGCTGATGTTTATGTTTAAGAATCGTTGGCAGACTGGTCATTTGAAATGAAAAGGTGCCTGGGCTCAAGCAATTTTTTTAATTTCATAACTGATGCGGCCAGCCTAGAGGTGCTGGGGCTCAATCCTGGCAAGCCCTGGCACAAATGAATCCCTGGGAGAGACCCCACTGCACCTGGGTTCCACAGCCCACTGGCAACATGAGCTGGAGGCTCCTTCATGGAGCCCTGAGGTGTTCACAGACAGCAGTGGCCTGCCTCTCACACATCCCTGCCCCTTCTGCAGCTGGGGTTCAGCACCTCGACCATCCCCTTCAGATCTGGCTTCTCTTCTCCCCTCCCCTGGTTATTTATGGTCACCCTGCCCAAAGCCTCAGGAAGCCCAGGGACCTCTTCATAAGCTTGGCCTGGCATTGGCCCAGCTCAGCCTATGCAGCTCTCTCCTTTTCCTCATTCCCTCACAAGTCCAGGCAGAGCTCCCCAGGCAGCATCCAGTCACTCCCCAGACATCTCCTCAGAGCAGCAGGCATAATTCATGGTTCTCTGCCTGATGACCCCACTGGCACTCTCTGGCTTAGCCCTGTCCTTCTTGTGTTCTCCCCAGTAATTAGTTGATCTCTGTTCCTTTTTTCTCACCCTTCCCTTCCTCGGGGGGGGGGGGGGGAGTGGGCACTGCTGTCTGGCAGGCTCAGGCCAAGGGAGGGGAAGAATGAAGGCCCCAGGAAGAGACCTAGCCTGGGAGGGATTTTTCAATCTGTGCTGCATCATTTTTCCTTCAGAGTCCAGCTCCTGCCCCTCAGCAAGTGAGCCAGGGCAGCCATGGGCAAGGGGAGCCCTGGCAGTACGGCTCCAATGTACTGATGCTGCTATGGAGCTAGGATGGGCATCAAGGAGCAGAGTCAGTGTAGAACATACGAACGTAAGAACGGCCATACTGGGTCAGACCAAGGGTCCATCCAGCCCAGCATCCTGCCTGCTGATAGTGGCCAATGCCAGGTGCCCCAGAGGGAGTGAACCTAATAGGCAATGATCAAGTGATCAAGCCCAGGGGCTCTGCACAGATGGCTAGGATCAGTGCAGGTCCCTGAGGCTTTCACTGGTTTGTGGATAGGTCCTGCAGCCTTTTCACAAAGGGCCAACCCTGCCCACTCCCCCCATGCGATGATGTGGGGAAAGGTCTAGGAGGGGCCCAAACAGACCTGCTCTGCGCCACAAAGTGAACAACAGAGCGAGCTAACACAATGTCACCGGCTCCTGCGATTTTATTGTGAGTCTCGTGATACTTGGTGTTTGACAGAGAACCCCAGCTCCTGGAGTCAGGTGACTAGGTGAGAGACTCAGTTTTTATTTAAACAAAAAAAGTCAGTTTTTAAGCCCTCCTGGTTGCAGACAGAAGCTTGAAAGTGAGTGCGGCCAGAAGTCTTGGGAGAAAATGTGTTTTGTTTCGGTTTTTTTAAATAAATTTCATGGTGTTTTGGGGGCCAGGTTCATGACTTTCTAACATTTGGGGTCAGCAATCCTGGTAACATGATGCCAACCATAACTGATCCTGGTCCAAATAGCCAGTCCACCATATCATCTATTTACCAGCTGGCTTGCCTGGTTTCTCCTGCCAGGGGGCAAATGCAAGGGGTCTCCTCAGGGGATGGATGTGGCTGGGAACATCAGGGGCTGGATAGGGGACGGAGTGGAGGAGTAGGAGTTCAAAAATCCCCAAGCAGACCAGAAGGCATGATTTATTTTTTATCTTTTGGGGGCCAGGCTCATGATTTTCTGTGCTCCTATGCTTGTGGTTGGTTATACTGGTATTTCAAATCCCTCTTCTACAACCAGAATGCTGCTGAGTATCTTCCTATGGGGGTAGGCAGGGTGGTAGGAGGATTTGGGGCTGTCAGCCGGACAGAGGGGAGGGGAGTGGAGGGGAGGAGACTGTGCAAAGCAGAGGGAAATTGTCCTTTTGAGAAATTGCTGATTTCAGCCTGTCTGTCTTGTTAGTGATTGCAAGGGGCGCAGTATGGCAGTGAGGCCGTTTCATTACAATAGCTAGAATGACTAGACCAACTCACCACAGGCTGCTTGCCCCACACAGCATCCCGCATGGGCACGTACAATTTATGGCTTCAACTTTGTTTTTAATTGTATAAAATGGCAGCAAAATTTCAGACTGTCCTAGTGGAGCAGACCTAGGTGCCCTCATTTTAGTGTCTCCCCCACAGCCTCCCAGAGCCTCCCAGCAGGGTCAGCTGTAAGCTAGGTTTGAAGAGATTCCCAGGTCACCTCAGGGCCATTAACTGCCTGATCTGACTCCCAAAAGAAGCCAGTCCCAACGCCTCGGCATTTACTGTCCTAGGGACTCTGTGCCCATGGCAAGGAGTGAAACGGCACAGGAGGCAGGTGTGAGAGCACCAGGCTCTGCTGCAAGGGCTGCTCTGTGCTGCAGACTCAGCCTTGTGAGAGGAGCTGGTCTCAGTGTGATGGAGGGGTAGGGTTACCATACGTCCGGATTTTCCCGGACACGTCCGGCTTTTTGGGCTCCAAATTCCCGTCCGGGGGGAAATCCCCAAAAGCCGGACATGTCTGGGAAAATCGGGACATGCGGGCCGGCGGCCGGCGGTCAGCGGTGCCGGGCCGGGGGCTCGGGAGCCAGCGGTGCCGGGCCGGGGACTCGGGGGCCGGCGGCTCGGGGGACGGAGGTCGGCCGGGCCGGGCCGGGGGCTCGGGGGCCGGTGGTGCCGGGCCGGGGGCTCGGGGGCCGGCGGTGCCGGGCCGGGGGCTCGGGGGCCGGCGGTCGGCGAGGCTGGGCCGCGGGTGCTCGGCCGGGGGCCCGGGGGCCGGCAGTGCTGGGCGGGCCGGAGGTGCTCGGCCGGGGGCCGGGCCGGGGACTGGCAGTGCTGGGCGGGCCGACCCGGTCTAGGGTTACCATATTTTGAGCCTCCAAAAGGAGGACACTCCACGGGGCCCCGCCCATGCCCCCCCGCCCCAACTCCGCCCCTTCTCCAAAGTCCCCGCCCCAACTCCGCCCCCTCCCCTGCTTCCCACGAATATTTGATTCACGGGAAGCCTGAAGCAGGTAAGGAGGGTGTGGGGGGAGGAGGCGCGTCTCCAGCCTGGGTCGGCTAGGGTTACCATTCGTCTGGATTTACCCGGACATGTCCTCCTTTTTGTGCTAAAAATAGCGTCCGGGGGGAATTTGTAAATCACTCAAAATGTCCGGGATTTCCCCCCCCCCCCCGGCAGAGCAGAGCGAGCGGCTGGGAGGGCTGCAGGAAAGTCACAGGCTGGACTCCGGAGCAGCTGTAGAGGAGCTCCTCCTCCTCCCTCCCTCCCTGCATTCTGAGCCGGCAGCTCCTCCCCGGCAGCCCCGCGCCCGGCTCCAGCAGCACTGTGCAGGGCCAGGGACCGTGTTGTGTGTTGTGCTGGGGAGCGCAGCCACATGTCCGGCTCGCACAGAGCCCAACACCCTGTTCTGAGCAGCAGGGTAAGGGGGCCAGGGGGGCAGGAGAAGGGGCAGGGAGGTTCTGGAGGGGGCAGTCAAGAAACGGGGGGGTCGGGAGTTCGGGGGGGGCTTTTTGGGGGGAGTGGAGAAAGTTTTGGGCAGTCAGGGTACAGGTAGGGGGTAGGGTCCTGGGGGGCAGTTGGGGGGGGTCTTAGGAAGGAGCAGTTAGGGGATAAGGAACAGGGAGGCTTAGGTAGGAGGTGGGGTTCTGGAGGGCAGTTAGGAGCAGGGGTCCCAGGAGGGGGCAGTCAGGGGACAAGGAGCGGGAGGGGTGGGGGGTTGGGAGTTCTGGGGGGGAGCTGTCAGGGAGCAGGAGTGGGGAGAGGGATCGGAGCAGTCAGGGGACAGGGAGCAGAGGGGTTTAGATGGGTTGGGAGTTCGGGGGGGGGCTGTCAGGGGGTGGGGAGTGGTTGGATGGGGCGTGGGAGTCCCAGGGGTCTGTCTGGGGGTGGGGGTGTGGATAAGGGTTGGGGCAGTCAGGGGACAAGAGGCAGGGAGGCTTAGATAGGGGGTGGAGTCCTGGGGTGCAGTTAGGGGCAGAGGTCCCAGGAGGGGGCAGTCAGGGGACAAGGAACGGGGGGAGGGTTGAGGGTTCTGGGGGGGTGGGAAGTGGGAGGGGCAGGGGCGGGGCTCCTCCCGTCCTCTTTTTTGCTTGCTGAAATATGGTAACCCTATGGAGGGGGAATGGGGAGAGCTGGGGAAGGGGATCTGGTAGCTGGGCCAGGGGAAGGGGAGTGAGACCCCTGCCCCAGGACTGTGTGAGCAATAGGCCCTGGCTGGGTGAAGGAAACCCACTCACAGGAAGGAGCCATGCAGCTTTTTGCCCCTCTCCATGTTAGCTCCACCCCAGCCTCTTGCCTACCCCTTCTATCTTTGCACCTTCCTCCATGCCTGGAACGCCCACCCTGACCTACTGCCCCAGGCCTGGGGCAGTAGCCTGCAGACTTCTCCTCCTCCTCCTTGCTTACACCCATTAATGAGCCCCTAAACCCAGCCCAGCCTGGAAGCTCCCAGGACAGGGACCATACGACATGCCCAGGGCACTGAGGGGGCTACAGAAATAACATGGGAGTAACCCCAGTAATTCTTCAGACAGAGCAAAGGGGTAAATAAACCAAGACCCAGAGAGTGTGGGGGTGGGGGAGAGACAGAAGGGCTGAAAGCGGAGCTGGGGGAAATAATGTACTGCATGTGTTGTATCCAGTGAGCTCAGCTTCTGTTCCAGTTTCTCAGCTGCCCACAAACTGACCACAATTTTTTCAGATTTATTTGTTATTCAAAAATATTTGCTAAATACGTTTGTCAAATACATTGATCTGCATGGGTTAGTTCTGATTGGACACACAGGTCACATGGGATTGTTTCTGAGTCCTGAATGGATGAATTTAATTCTTATAAACAGGATTTTGGTGCAAATATTTGTGATTCAGGCTTTGGTGGGTTTCCTTGCATTGTGAGAGTTATGCATATGCTTGTTAGATTAGGGCCTTAATTTTCAAACATTGCTTCCCATGAATATTTTATAACATTCAGCAGAAATCCCTGGTTTGCATGGCCATTCCTACCAGGAAGCGCCTTCGACTGATTATACCTGGGGCGAATAGAGAAGGGGCAGGATCACAGCTGAAGGGAGTTCATGGGAGCCAGGCACCTCACTCACACAGGCACTCTTGAAAATACCACTCGGCTTCTGTCTGAATCTTTAAGTGCCTAAATAGCTTTACAAACCTGGGACAGAGACTAAGGGCAGAGTTTGGAAGGTCTGTGGGCACCTAAAGATGCAGTTGGGTGTCTAGTGGGATTTTCAACAGCATCGAGGTGCCTAACTCCCATTGGAAGCTCAGTGCCCAGACACCTTTGAAAATCCCACTAGATACCTATCTGCATCTTTAGACATCAAAACACCTTTGAAACTTTGGGCCCAAGTGACTTGCCTAAGGCCACCCAGGGCATCTGTAGCAGGGCAAGGAATTGTGCAGCCTGACACTGGAACTTCTTTCAGAGCTGCACCTGAAGCATCTCAGAGCCCCTGAGCTCTGTCAGCACAGGCAGTGGAGTGTTTAATTATCATTTCCTATCAGTGTTTTCTGGAGCACATGGGCTCAGCCTTGCTATTACCCCAACTCAGGGCCTCTCTGTCAGATAAGAGTTCAATGATGTGCAATAAAAAAGGAGACTCTGACCCCCAGAGGCTCCCACTGGACATCGCTCCCCTCTGCAGCTCAATCAACTGATGCTTATTGTTACCCTTTGTCCCTGATGCTCGTCACTTGCCCCTTTCTGCTGCTGTTATCCAAGGTCATCATCTCAGCTGGATTGTAAATGATGGGGGAGGGGAGAATGCCCTGAGTAATGATCGGGAACAGTTGGACAGTAACTAGGGTGTCTTGATAGCTTTTCCCCTTAATTTTTAAATAGGATTTTTCTCTCCCATTCTCACCTCTTTCCTTGGAAACAATAATATGGCCACATAAAAGAACAGCTGATAAAATCACATTGTTAGTTTCTCTTTGCTCCTTCCTCTTCAGGAACTTGGGGTTTGCCACATTCAAAGTGAAAGCTGCACCTGAGTCTTATCTGAGCCTGGATTGGGCTGGGCTGTGAACGTCAGACTCTGGACCACCGTGTCCCTGCAGAATCACTCGGGTCAGCGCAAGGGCTGTTGTTACTTTCTGACATTTTCATTTTCAGGGACAGGGTGGCGGAAACCCAGAGGAGATTTCACAGAGGAGACAGAACTTTGTGAGCTCAGCTCAGTGCCCCCCTGTAACAATAGCCCAGGGGTTGCTAGGACCCTAACAATGCACATAGCAATACACAGGTGATGAGCTGTGCGCTAGGGTCAGTTCCAAGGCCCAGAGAGTCTCAGATACGTCAGAGCCCACTGATAAGAAATGTCATAAGAACATAAAACTGGCCACTTTGGGTCAGACCGGTGGTCCATCTAGCCCAGTATCCTGTCTTCCAACAGTGGCCAATGCCAGGTGTCCCAGAGCGAATGAACAGAACAGGTAATCATCAAGTGATCCATCCCCTGTTGCCCATTCCCAGCCTCTGGCAAACAGAGGCTAGGGACACTTCAAGAGCATGGTTTTGTATCCCTGCCCACCCTGGCTAATAGCCATTGATGGATCTATCCTCCATTAACTTATCTAGTTCTTTTCTGAACCCTGTTATAGTCTTGGCCTTTACAATATCCTCTGGCAAGGAGTTCCACAGGTTGATTGTGCATTGTGTGAAGAAATACTTCCTTATATTAGTTTTAAAGCTGCTGCCTATTAATTTCATTTGGTGACCACTAGTTCCAAATGTGGGATTGGAAGGGCCCTGGCGATGTCAACAAGTCCCAGGGCCGCCCAGAGGATTCAGGGAGCCTTGGGCAAAGCGGGGGAGCTGCAGCACTTGTACTCACCCGGCGGCGGTCCGGGTCTTCAGTGGCATTTCGGCGGCGGGGGGCCCTTCAGTCGCTCCACGTCTTCGGCAGCACTGAAGGACCCCCCACCGCCGAAATGCCACCAAAGACCTGGACCACCACCGGGCCAGGGCTCGCGGGGCCCTTGCAGGGCCTGGGGCAAATTGCCCCACTTCTCCCCCACCCCGGGTGGCCCTGCCAAGTCCAGCCCCCTGCACTGAGGCAAGGTCCAATAAACTGACAGGGGTTCACCCTTGTCTCTGGGTGCAGTGGGGGAGGGGCATCCTCAGACAAGGCTTTGTGCAGACCTCATTTTGCTGCTCACAGGAGGCAATGCTGGGTAAGCCGAGGGCAGCAGAGAACAGCAGGAGGGAAGGGAGAGGGACTCAGCAGGGAGCCCAGCAGGGACATGGGGTGCTGGGCACACAGGTACTATTGCTGAGATGTAACGTGTTTGTCTATAATGCAGCTGCCACATTCAATAGGAGCAAGGCAGAGTATAGCACAGGGGAAGAGGGGTATGTGTGTGTGTGGTGGGGGGGGAGGGGGCAGCCAGAGTTGGTGTGCCAGGCTGGGCTGTCACCATGTGCATTTTCGGTGAGACCTTGCTAGAAAGGGATTAGGCAGAGGCAGCAGGCCCAGTAGTTAGAGCAGGAGATCTCTGGGAAGGATCCACTGCTGCAGGGAATCTGTGGGGGCGTGGGGGTGGCTGAAGGCAGAAGCCAGCAGAGCCATGTGCCAGGAATCTGCCCAGGCAATAACTCCAGGCCTGCCTGGCTCTGGGGCATGTCTACACTGGCTGTACTGCCGAGTTTGGCCAGCCAGGCTGGGGGGAAGCAGCCAGGCCTACGGCCCTTCTCTGGGTGGGGAGGAGAGGGGGCAGTGGCTGCAGGCAGGAGAGGGGGTGGCTGAAGAATCCACATGTGACACAAAGGTATTATATCTCTCCCCTCCCCGAAATCCCATTGCCTCCTGCTTCTCATTCAGGTGTTGGCCCTCACTCATTTGCTGGCCCCAAATGCAGTGTGTGTGTGTGGTGTGTGTATGTCATGTGAGGAGGGCAAGGGTTGTACTGGTACCGCGGGGCTGTATGGGACCCCAATGTCTCTGGGCCCCCTAGAGCACACACTGGTCAGTAACCCTGGCCCAGATCAGCAGCCTCTTGTATCGCCTCTTGTGTCACCCTCTTGTAATGTCAGAGGCAGCAGCTCCCCTCCCGTGAGAACGGCTTCGGGATGCTGGGGGAGGGGAAGGGGAGCTCTTCCTGTGGCAGCCCTGATCAACTGTTCAGCCCCAGGATGTGGGAAGAGCAGCGTGGTGGAGGGATGGAGCTTCCTGTATTATCAAGGGACAGGTTCCAGACTGTCCAGAATCACATCACCGTGAGAACATCGTGTGCTAGTTGCTGACACGGCCTGGCTGTGGATTGGAGCTGCGCAGGGAGCCCCATGTACCTGTATGCAAGGGAGCGCCTGTGGGGGGCAGCTGCTGCAATGGGTAGGCTGGGAGGCTGTGGGCTGAGGAGATGGTTCAGCCTCGTCTATGCAGCAAGATGAGCAGCAGCCCCTCCTGCCAAGTGGAGATGCAGCGGATAGTAGCAGAGAATGCTTTCCCCAGGAGAGATGACACCAGCTCCCTGACGGGAACAAATTGTACCAACAAAAGGGCCACAGGGCGGCTTTTTCTGGCATACCTATGTGGGCTGGGGGTGAGGCGGGTTCAAACTCCTAAGCAAGCTAGCTTTGCCAACACAACATTTATCTGTAGACCAAGCCACAATCTCTCGGGGCCTCCATAACACTGACACTGTCCATTGTAAGGGACTCGGTACAGTGGTGAGGCCCTTTCAGAACAAGAACGACTAGGCCAGCTCAACGCAGGCTGCCCCCCCACACACACACTCACAGAGTCCCACATGGGCACTTGCAATTTTTGTCCTCAATTTTTTTTTAAATCGTATAAAATTCAGAGAATTGCAGCAGGATTTCAGAATGTCCTGGGGCCTAGGGCCCCTCATTTTAGCACCTCCCACACAATCTCCAAGAGCATCCCAGTGGCATCAGCTCCAAGTCAGGGGGATTCCCAGATTCCCTCAGGGCCACTCCCAAAGGAAGCCAGTCCCGGGGGCCCAGTGAGTGCGACGTGGCCAGTGAGTGTTAGGGAACGTCCTGCCATTTACTGCCCTAGGGACTCTTTGCTCATGAGGAGGAGTGAAACAGCCACAGGGAGCAGGACTGAGACCACCAAAGCGTTGCTGTACCCATCATGGAATCATAGAATATCAGGGTTGGAAGAGACCTCAGGAAGTCATCTAGTCCAACCCCCTGCTCAAAATAGGACCAACACCAAATAAATCATCCCAGCCAAGGCTTTGTCAAGCTGGGCCTTAAAAGGATGGTGTCATGCATATAAAGGGAACCACCTTTCTGTATACAGTGCTATGGGGTCCCTCCTGGCCAGAGGCACAAAATCCTCTTACCTGTAAAGGGTTAAGAAGCTCAAGCTGGCACCTGACCAAAAGGATCAATAAAGGGACAAGATACTTTCAAATCTGGGTGGGGGGGAAGGCTTTGTCTGTCTGTTCTGTGTGCTTGCTGGAGTCAGATCAAGGAAGCAAGCAATCCAACTCCTATAGAGTTAGTAAGTATTTAGCAAGGAAATGTGTTAGTTTACTTTTATTTTGGCTTGTGTTTTCCTTTGTGTAAGAGGAGGTTTATGCCTGGTTTTGCATCTGAAGAAGTGAGGTTCTTACCCACGAAAGCTTATGCTCCCAATACTTCTGTTAGTCTCAAAGGTGCCACAGGACCCTCTGTTGCTTTTTACAGATTCAGACTAACACGGCTACCCCTCTGATACTATGCCTGGTTTTGTAACTTTAAGGTTTTGCTTAGAGGGGAGATCCTCTGTGTTCTTGAGTCTTTTGTTATTCTGTAAAGTACTTACCATCCTGATTTTACAGAGGTAATTCTTTTACCTTTTCTTTAATTAAAATCCTTCTTTTAAGAACCTGATTGATTTTTCATTGTTTTAAGATCCTAGGGTTTGGGTCTGTGTTCACCTGTACCAATTGGTGAGGATATATTCTCAAGCCTGCCCAGGAAAAGGGGTGTAGGGGCTTGGGGAGATATTTGGGGAAGGTAGGTCTCCAAGTGGCCCTCCCTAAATCTTTGTTTAAATCACTTGGTGGTGGCAGCGTTACCTAATCCAAGGTACAAGGAAGGATTTGTGCCTTGGGGAGTTTTTAACCTAAGCTGGTAGAAATAAGCTTAGGGGGTCTTCATGCGGGTCCCCATGTCTGTCCCCTAGAGTTCAGCATGGGGAGGGAACCCTGACAGATGGAGATTCCACCATCTCCCTAGATAACCCAGTCCAGTGCTTCACCACCCTCCTAGTGAAATAGTGTTTCCTAATATCCAACCCAGACCTCCCCCACTGCAACTTGAGACCATTGCTTCTTGTTCTGTCATCTGCCACCATTGAGAACAGCCTAGCTCCATTCTCTATGGAACCCCCCTTCAGATAGTTGAAGGCTGCTATCAAATCCCCCCTCACTCTTCTCTTCTGCAGACTAAACAAGCCCAGTTCCCTCAGCCTCTCCTCATAAGTCATGTGCACTAGCACCCTAATCATTTTCATTGCCCTCCGCTGGACTGTCTCCAATTTGTCCACATCTCTTCTGTAGTGGAGGGACCAAAACTGGACACAATACTCCAGGTGCGGTGTCACCAGTGTCGAATAGATGGTCTGCTCTGTGCTGCAGACTCAGCCGTGTGAGGGGAGTTGGTCCCAGCACAATAGAGAGGGGATGGGGAATGGGGAGAGCTGGGGAAGGGAATCTGGTAGCTGGGCCAGGGGAAGGGGATAGAGGAAAGAACCCAGGAAGCTTTTTGCCCCTCACCCTATGTGTTAGTCCATGCCAGCCTCTTGCCTGCCCCTGCCCAATGTCCTTCTATCTTTGCATCTTCCTCCATGCCTGGAACACCCACCCTGACCTACTGCCCTGGGCCTGCAGACGTCTCCTCCTCCTCCCTGCTTACACCCATTAGTGAGCCCCTAAACCCAGCCCAGCCTGGAAGCTCCCAGGGCAGGAACCATAGAACATGCCCAGGGCACTGAGGGGGCTACAGAAATAACATGGGAGTAACCCTAGTAATTCCTCAGGCAGAGCTAAGGGGTAAATACAAGTCAGGAGACCAAGACCCAGAGAGTGTATGTGTGTGGGGGGGGGGGCAGGGGGGATTGTGGGGGAGGGACAGAAGGGCTGAAAAGCAGAGCTGGGGGAATAATGTGCAGCATGTGATGTGTCCAGTGAGCTCAACCTCCATTCTGGTTTGTCAGCTGCCCAAGAACTGATCATAAATAGTTGCTAAATACGTTTGTCAAATACATTGATCTATGTTGTTACTTTCTGACAATTTCATTTTCAGGGGCAGGATAGCAAAACCCAGAGGAGATGTCACAGAGGAGACAGAACTCTGTGAGCTCAGCTCAGTGGCCCCCATAACAATAACCCAGGGGTCTCTAGGACCCTAACAACACACACTGCAATACACAGGGTGATGAGATGTTCCCTAGGGACAAACCCAGCAGACAATGGGAATCTCACCATTGATTGCAATTGGTCAGGCTCCAAGTCCCAGAGCGTCTCAAACAGAGCAGAGCTCATGGATAGAAATGTCAGGCTGGATAGGCCCTGGAGAAGTCACCAAGTCCAGCCCCCTGCGCTAAAGCAGGGTCCAGTAAACCTGACTGGCAGGGCTTCACCCTGGTCTCTGGGTGGGGCAGAGGCATACTCAGACCATGCTTCATGCAGACCTCGTTTTGCTTCTAACCCGAGGCGATGCTGGGCAAGCCAAGGGCAGCAGAGAAGAGTGGAAGGGAAGGGAGAGGGGCTGAGTGGGGAGCCCAGCAGGGACACGTGGTGCTGGGCACACAGGCGATATTGCTAAGCTGTAACATGTGTGTCTATAACGCAACTGCCACATTCAATAGGAGCGAGGCCGAGCAGTGTGTGGGGGAAGGGGTGGCAGCCAGAGTGGGTGTGCCAGGCTGGGCTGTCACCATGTGTGTTGTCTGTGTAACTTTGCTAGAAAGGATTAGGCAGAGGCAGCAGGCCCAGTGGTAACAGCAGGAGATCTCTGGCCCTATTTACAGCTGAGCTAATGGCTCCCTGCCCTTTACTGGTCCCCCCGATATGCTGAGCTGGATGGGCCTGTCTCCAGTAATTCCCTCTAATACCTTCCCTCTGCCCAACCCCGCTCCCTTGTCCACATCTGTACTGGTGGCCCCTCTCTGGGAAGTTCAGGAGGGGTGGGTGGTGCTGTATTACTCTGAGGTGGGTTAGTGATGAAGGAGCGATGAAGGCCACAGTATAGTCAGCACATTTGTTTATTCCCCTGTTCGCTGTTAATGGTTATCAGTATCAGTGATGGTGTGTTAGTGCCTAGGAACCCCAGTCACAGATGTGTAACAAGAGACTCCCTGGCCCAGAGAGCTCACAATCTACACAACAGACACAACAGGAGTGAGGCCTGGTCTACACTACGAGTTTAGGTCGAATTTAGTAGCGTTAAATTGAATTAAGCCTGGACACGTTCACACGGCTAAGTCCCTTTTTTCGACTTAAAGGGCCCTTTAAACCGATTTCTTTACTCCACCTCCAACGAGGGGATTAGCAATAAAATCGGCCTTAGCAGGTCGGAATTGGGGTAGTGTGAACGGAATTCGACGTTATTGGCCTCCAGGAGCTATCCCACAGTGCTTCATTGTGACTGCTCTGGACAGCACTCTCAACTCAGATGCACTGACCAGGTAGATAGGAAAAGCCCCGCGAATGTTTGAATTTCATTTCCTGTTTGCCCAGTGTGGAGAGCACAGGTGACCACGCAGAGCTCATCAGCACAGGTAACCATGGATGGAGTCCTAGGATCGCAAAAGAGCTCCATCATGGACCGAACGAGAGGTACGGGATCTGCTCGCCATATGGGGAGATGAATCAGTGCTAGCTGAACTCCGTAGCAGTAAACGAAATGGCAAAATATTAGAAAAGGTCTCCAAGGCCATGAAGGACAGAGGCCATAACAGGGATGCAGAGCAGTGCCGCGTGAAAATTAAGGAGCTAAGACAAGCCTACCACAAAGCCAGAGAGGCAAACAGAAGGTCCGGGGCAGAGCCGCAAACATGCCGCTTCTACGCAGAGCTGCATGCCATGCTAGGGGGTGCAGCCACCACTACCCCAACCATGTGCTTTGACTCCTTCAATGGAGAAACACACAGGTAAGCAGGTTCGGGCTATGAGGAAGATGAGGATGAAGATAATGTAGATAGCTCACAGCAGCAAGGAAGCGGAGAAACCGGTTTCCCCAACAGCCAGGATATGTTTATCACCCTGGACCTGGAACCAGTAACCCCCGAACTCACCCAAGGCGTGGTCCCAGACCCTGAGGGCACACAGGGGACCTCTGGTGAGTGTACCTTTGTAAATATTACACATGGTTTAAAAGCAAGCGTGTTTAATGATTAATGATTAATTTGCCCTGGCAATCGCGGCCAGTACAGCTACTGGAAAAGTCTGTTAACGTGTATGAGGATGGAGCGGAAATCCTCCAGGGACATCTCCAGAAAGCTCTCCTTCATGTACTCCCAAAGCCTTTGCAAAAGGTTTTTTGGGGAGGGCTGCCTTATCCCGTCTGCCATGGTAGGACACTTTACCACGCCAGGCCAGTAGCACATAGTCTGGAATCATTGCATAACAAAGCATGGCAGCATATGTTCTCGGTGTTTGCTGGCATGCAGACAACATCCATTCCTTATCGCTCTTTGTTATCCTCAGGAGAGTGATATCATTCACGGTCACCTGGTTGAAATGGGGCGATTTTATTAAGGGGACATTCAGAGGTGCCCGTTCCTGCTCTGCTGAACAGAAATGTTCCCCGCTGTTAGCCACGCCGTGGGGGGGAGGGGGGAAGTGATCATCCCAGAGATTTGGGGGGGGTGTTAGTTGGGTTTGTGCTGCATGTTAACCCGGAAACCGCAGCCCCTTTTAAATGGCCAACCCAACGGGTGCTTGGTATGGGAAAGGAGGGTGCTACTGTTTGAAACCATTCCCACATGTTAAGAAGGTTAAAAAAGCCAAAAGACTGTGGCTTACCATGGCTGCCTGCAAGCCGAAATCTGTTGCCTGGCACTGCGTGAGTGATCTCTCACACCAAACCGGCAGGCCCTCAATATAAGAGGAAAAATGTGACCTTGTAACGAAAGTACATGTGCTGTGTAATGTGAACAGCAAAATTTAACGTGAAAGAGTGTACCCATTGTTCTCTAAAATGTGTCTTTTTTAACCACCTCTCCCTTCTCCTCCACCAGCTGCAAATGTTTCTCCTTCACAGAGGCTAGTGAAGATTAGAAGGAGAAAACGGCAGACTCGGGATGATATGTTCTCGGAGCTCCAGATGTCCTCCCACGCTGACAGAGCACAGCAGAACGCATGGAGGCAGTCAATGTCAGACTACAGAAAAGCACAATATGAACGAGAGGAGAGGTGGCGGGCTGAATCGCGGGATGAACAGAGCAAGTGGCGGGCTGAAGATGATAGGTGGCGTCAGCTTGCAGACAGAAGGCAAGAGTCAATGCTCCGTCTACTGGAGCATCAAACTGATGTGCTCCAGCGTATGGTTGAGCTGCAGGAAAGGCAGCAGGAGCAGAGACCGCCGCTACAGCCCCTGTGTAACCAACAGCCCTCCTCCCCAAGTTCCATAGCCTCCTCAACCAGACGCCCAAGAACACGGGGGGGGGGGCCTCCGGCCACCCAGTCACTCCACCCCAGATGATTGCCCGAGCATCAGAAGGTTGGCCTTCAATAAGAGTTAAAGTTTTAAACTGTAGTGTGTCCTTTTCCTTCCCTACTCCCCCACCCATCCCGGGCTACCTTGGCAATTATCCCCCTAGTTGTGTGATGAATTCATAAAGAATGCATGAATGTGAAGTAACCATGACTTTATTGCCTCTGCATGTGCTGCTCGAGGGTGGGAGGGGAGGGTGGGGTGGTTGGTTTACAGGGAAGTAGAGTGAACCGGGTGGGGTGGGGGCGGACGGTTCATCAAGGAGAAACAAACAGAAGTTTCACTCCGTAGCCTGGCCAGTCACAAAACTCATTTTCAAAGCTTCTCTGATGCGCACCGCGCCCTGCTGTGCTCTTCTAACCATCCTGGTGTCTGGCTGCACGTAATCAGCAGCCAGGCGATTTGCCTCAATCTCTCACTCCGACATAAATGTCTCCCCCTTACTCTCACAGATATTGTGGAGTGCACAGCAAGCAGCAATAACAATGGGGATATTCTTTTCGCTGAGGTCTGAGCGAGTCAGTAAGCTGCGCCAGCGCGCTTTTAAACATCCAAATGCACATTCTGGAAAAGACCTTTCCAACACTCAGCTGGACAGCATAGCAGAGTTCATCAAACAACTGGGGTTAAAACCAGGAAAAAGGGGGAGGGAAGGAAATGTCTGTGGGGAACATGGCAAGGAGCTCACATGGTTCTGTAAGGAGATTGCCAAAGCTCTTTGTGAAGATTGCAAAGGATCCCCGACTCACCGCTCTCACGCTGTGATTCCCATGGCAAAGGCTGCTCATGGGTCCAAGGTAGGGGTGTTTTGCTAGCTAATTAAATCACTTCAAGGCCCTGTGTCACCCCCTCTCTGGACTGACGCCAGTCTGCTGTGGGTGGGCCTAACCCCAGGATCCCATGTGCTTCTGGGCCTCTCAGACACACTCCCAGCTGCAGACCCCATGTCTGCCACCCTGCTTTGTGGAGTGCTCCTGCACAGCCCAGCTGCCTTAACCCCACGAACCAGTGCTGCTGCCCTGCCAAGCTCCAAGTCACATACACACGCTCCACACACTGTGCAGATTTCCAGCTTGCTGTGCGCACGCTGAGTTCTCAACTGACCCTTTCAGGGACAATGTGTCAGCCGAGTCGAGAACACTGGCCTAGGAAAGGGATTTCTGAACCATGGGCCTTTGTACCAAAAAAAAAAAAAAAAAAGCCGCAATCGCGATCTGCGGCGGCAATTCGGCGGGAGGTCCTTCACTCCCAGGCGGAGTGACGGACCCTCCACCGAATTGCCGCCGAATACCTGGAACTGCCGCCCCTGTCCGGAACGGCCGCCCCAAGCACCTGCTTGAGAAGCTGGTGCCTGGAGCCGGCCCTGATTCAGATGTACCAATAGTCAAAAAGGCTATTAGCTGTAATCTGTGCAATTTAAATGAACAAGTCTACAATCCATGATCCCATGGTCCTACACCACTCCAAGCCTAAGACGGGTTGACATATTTTAAGGACAATGAAGCCATCAAAGCCAGATGGAAGGAGCATTTTGAGTCACTCCTGAATCGTGAGTCAACCGTCTCTAATGCCACCATCGAATCTATACCTCAGTGACATGAAAGAGAATCTCTTGCTGATCCTCCTGCCCTCGAAGAAGTAACATGATCCATCATGCAAATGAAGAACAGCAAGGCAGCAGGGCCAGATGCTGATGACATCCTCGTGCACACTAAGACTGACCTTCAGTCCACACTGGATTTTTTTGCACAAGCTCATCGAAGCCTAGGACTCTGACTCAATATTCGGAAGACTAAAGTGCTCCATCAGCCTGCCTCAGGCCTTTTACATAACCCATAAGACAAATATGACTCCTACACTCCTTTAGGGATGCAAACCCAACTGTCTGGAGAGGTACCACCGACAATGCTTCTGGAAGATCCTTCGCATCAAATGGGAAGATTGCTACGCTAACGCCAGCATCCTCACTGAAGCCAATGTCACCAGCACTAAGCAATGATTCTCATGAACCAGCTTCATTGGGCTGAACATTGTGTGCGGATGCCATACTCTCGCCTCCCAAAACAAGCCATCTACTCTCAGATCACCCATGGTCAGAGATCCCGTGGTGGTCAGAGGAAACGCTACAAATAGACACTGAAAATGTATCTCAAGAAAACTGATGTGGACATCACAAGCTGGGAGGAGCAAGCCACCAACTGACCTCAGTGGTCAGCCTCCATCAGGTAGTGGCCCGCTTCGAGGAGAAGCGCCTTTCCCTCAAAGCTGAAGGAAGGAAAATGAACTTTCTCACAATGCGGAGCTGACCCGCTAGGAAATGTCTGTACCTACTGCGGGCAGATCTGTGGTTCCAGGATTGGACTCCTGAGATATCTCAGGACCCATAAGTAAATCTGTGGTAGAGATCATCCGCGAACCAAGGAACTGCCGATGATGATGATTTCAGCTGAAAAATGTTGCCCAACTCTAGTGATAAAAAACGTCACAAGAGAGCATGCCCAAAACAGGAAACAAACAAACAAAAACTGCCTGTGTTTGACTTTGCAAACATAACAAAATGGATGAAGGTAGCAGGGGTGGGGAGAGAACCACTGTACTAAAATTTTTAACAGCTATTACACATTATTAATTCCTCTTTTTTGTCTTTTAGAAGAAATTCTTGCTGAACTTGGTAAGTTCAATTTTTCCTATTCCTTGTTTCTGGAGTCCCCTGAAACCTCTCCCACTAAGGGATGAGGCTTTCCTGACCTGTGCATCCCCCCAAAAAAACAACAGTCCTACATCTCCTTCCTTTCCTCATCTTTCCCCTCCCAATTCTGCCAGATCATCACACCTCTCTGCCCCCAAGTTCTATCCTCATCCCACATAGCCGACTCCTCCCTGCCTTCACTTGACCCCACTTGATCACACGGTGCATTTGAGACAGGTGTGTTTTAAACCACTAACTGTAAATCTGTCCCTCTCTTTCACAAGCACAACACATTGTGTTCAACCGTTGGAATATCACCATAACCATGGCAGAACGAAAGCTCATAATTTGCCTTTTTCTCCTTCTAGCAACCTTGCGATCTGAAATGAAGAAAGACAAAGGTAATTTCTGGGACCAGTGTGGTGTATTCAAAAGACTAGCAAAAGGGAAATAAACACAGCTTCTGCTCTTCCTTTAAGATGAAAGAAGAAGGGCTGAAACACTGTTTTTTAGAATGTGATTGTTCAATATATTAGCAATTCAGGTCCTGCCTAGGACCATGGAGGGCAGAGGGAGGCAGGGAACGGAGCAGAGCAAAGAGGAAACCAGCAAACTGAAAAGGCCAGAGGCTGTCTGGGCAGCAGGCTATTGCTGCTTTGCCGGCTACTGCTGGAGGAATCCTGGCTGCAGGGGCTTGGAACACCTCTAAGTTTTCCTGCTGTCATTTCCCCCATCGCCATGTGGCTGGGCAAGGAGGTTACATGGGGCTGGTTCCCCTGTGGTCAGGGGGACTCTGGTTGGGTCTCAGCCCTGGCACCAGGTGCTTTTGTTGCTTCTCAAGCTCTTCTCTCCCACCAGAGAAATGAAGAGCCTGATCGAACATTGTGCCAGCAAAATCAGCTGCCTCAATTGTTCTCCAACCATGTCGTCCGCTCCCTACTCAAATCCCTCCCCTGGCTCCTCTTCTACTTCTGCAGCAAATTGTAGCTTCTCCTCAATGCCAAGGATCAGCACCCAGGAGCTGGATATTTTGTAAGAGGGGCTGCTCTCCTGTCCTGGCATCTGTGGGGTGTCCCACAACCTCAGCCAGAGGTGGATGAATTTCAGGTTCAGAGATGGGCTCCCAGGATGATCAGGGTCATGGAGGGCCTGCCGTAAGAGAGGAGACTAAAAAAACTGAGCTTGTTTTGGGTAGCAAAGGGAAGGCTGAGAGGGGATGTGATTGCTCTTTGCGAATGCATCAGGGGAGTAAACAACATGGAGAGAGATGAACTGTTGAAGCTAACAATCAAATCGACCAAGAAGAAATGGGGATTATCTGGCCTTGAATTCAATTCAGGCTGGGAACTAAAGGTTTCTACCCATCAGAGGAGTGAGGTTCTGGAGCAGACTGCCAGGAAGTGTTGTGAGAGAAAACAACAGGTATTTAAAGGTATTTTCAGGTATTTAAAAGGGTGTCATAAGGAGGAGGGAGAAAACTTGTTCACCTTAGACTCTAAGGATAGAACAAGAAGCAATGGGTTTAAACTGCAGCAAGGGAGGTCTAGGTTGGACACGAGGAAAAAGTTCCTAACGGTCAGGGTGGTTAAACACTGGAATAAATTGCCGAGGGAGGTTGTGGAATCTCCATCTCTGGAGATATTTAAGAGTAGGTTAGATAAATGTCTATCAGGGATGGTCTAGACAGTATTTGGTCCTGCCATGCGGGCAGGGGACTGGACTCGATGACCTCTCGAGGTCCCTTCCAGTCCTAGAATCTATGAATCTATGAAACAGAACTAATGTTAAAATGGAACTTGCTAAGTTTTTTAATAGGATTTTATGAAGGGGCTGTGATGGGGATCCCAGGATGTCACCTGGACTGGGGGACTGCTGAGCCCTCTGTCCCACCACTGGGTGGTTGTTGGCAAGCTACAGACCTCTGGCAGGTTCTGCATTTACACGGATATCCACAGGAAGGGACACACCTAGCTGAGTTACATGAATGCTTCTCCCAGCCACTCATGAATCGTCAGCAGAGAGGCTCCAGCCAATCCTCACAGCTCCCCAGCCTAGGACCCCAGAGCTGAAGTGTCTTGTGCTGGTCAGAAGCCTGAGCAATGTAAGTTCATTACCCAGTCTGCCCCTCCCTCAATGTGGAGAGGACACACACTAACCTTTGTATCCTGAGCTGAGATTTTCCAAGCACTTCAACTATTTTATGTAAAATATAAAACAGATTTAATAACTACAGAAAGATAGATTTTAAGTTATTATAAGTAGCAGACATAGAGATCAAAGTTGGTTACCTAAGAAAGAAAAGTAAATTTGCAATCTGAGTTCTATAAACTAAACAGGATTTGAATCAAGCAGTGTCTCACCCTGACAGATGGTACAAACAGGTCACAGATCTTCAATACAGTGGCTGGGTCTCTCCTCCAGCACCGGACCACCCTCCACAGTTCAAAGTCTTTGTCCGCTAGATGTTTCTTCCAGGTGTTGAGTTGTGGCAGGAGTGAAGCCAATCACGATGTCACATCCCTTCTTTTATAGTTTCTTCCAGTTTGCTGCAAAGATCTATGCTTGCGAGGTGGGGGTCTGCCTCCATTGGTCAAGTAATCTCCATTGTCTACGTGACCTCTCTGAGAAATCTTCTGGGATGGCTGCTGGGAAAGTGAATTCCCTTTAATGGCCCATCAGCACATCTGGCTACTCCATTGTTGCACCTGAAAGGCTGGTTGTGGATGTTTCCAACCTCACAACATATTTCAGTAACACACACCTAGCAAAACTTCATAACTTCACATACAATCATAGCACATACAATCCAACAGGATATTAATGTTAAACAGATCAAGAATTTTAAAATGATACTTTACAATGGATACTTTGTAGGAAACATCTCATAATTATATGATGGGGTGAATATAGGGATTTCAGGGGGCTGCTTTGAGGTACAAAGTGCCACAGGAGCTGTCTGTGAGAGCAGGGGACTGGAGTAAGTGCAGGCTTCACTAGGGAAAAGGTCCAGGTGTATATCAAGGTAGGCTGCATGGATGTAGCTAACAGTGAAGTCTGATAATGGAGCAGCAACTCTGCTGTAGTTAGGATTGAGACTCGCAGTTTAAAAGATAACTTTTCTCACTGAGCTAAAACTGATTGAAAACTGCTCTGCCTGATGGGAATGGTATGTTGTGGACATGGTGGGACACAGCTTAAAAGGGGCAGAACTAAGGATGCTTTGAACAGGTGGCATGTAACTTAACTTTGTATTTCCTGGATTTCAGAGGTGTTAGCGCAGTGTACAGTCCAGCCCAAGGTGTGCACCATCATCTCTGACACAGCTGTCATTTCAAATAGCAGCAAAGCAGGGTACAATGGATTTACTGAGTACATGTTGTCGTTTTCAGTCAGACAGTGGAAGAGATAAAATTTTCCATCGAATGGAGGAAATCTGTTTCCCTGCTGTATATTCAAAGCAACGTGCTGTAATTTCAGACAAGAAAGTTTACTTCACACCTTTTGAAATTCAGGAGAATAGCAATGGTTGAGCATCAGAGAGCACAGTTATTTTATAACAGTGCCATTGCTTAGTCAAAGAGCTGAGGTATTCAGATGTAACAAAGGTCAAAAAGTCTATCAGCTACAACCTCTCCAACTTAACGCCTCTGCTCCCTGGTCTGTGCAGGCAGACTGGTTGGTGAATGACAGAGTCAGAGAAAGAGCTGTTGAAATAATTGATTTTTTTGTTTGTCTGGTAGTTATAAAAACTTCAAAACTATTTCATTGTGATTTGGGGCTTTTGAAAACATTGTTTAAATTAAAAGCTAAGTCAGTTTGGAAATGAAGGGCTAGATTTAAAGAGGTGGTCAGTGATAGCAGGGGACTGGCTCAATGATTCAGGTGGTTCCTTCCAGTCCTATGTTGTTAGGTTTCACAAGGTGCCTTAGGCCAGATCTACACCACAAACATCTCGGTATAACTACGTCACTCAGGGATGTGAAAAATTATACCGACCTAACCCTGGTGTAGACAGCGCTTTGTTGACGAGAGAGCTTCTTCATCTCTGCAGTGCTGTACATGTAGACAAGCCATGACGCGTCATTCTAAAAACTAAGGAGCACCTCCTTAGTTTTTCGAATGATGCGTCATGGCTTGTCTACATGTACAGCACTGCAGAGATGATGTCCCTCTGATCACCGATAGCCCAGTTATTAAGTCACTCAGACGAACTGCGGCGGCCCAGCTTTGAATCCCTGCTCTCCCCTTTCCTAGGCGAGTGCCCTAACTGCAGGGCTGCTGGCTATTCTAAGTGGGTCTCTCTCAATCTCTCTGTCGAAGCTGTTCTAGGTGGTATAAATCATTAAATAGTCTTAGGCACAGAGACTGAAACCCAGGAGCTCACCCCTCCCCAGTGACCATCCTAATCCCTACCCTACAGAGCCTACACTTGCTTTCTGGGCCAATGAGTATTAAATATTAAGGTACATAAGTATTTTCATAAATATTCTCTAAGGTATATGAAGTATTAAACATATAAAGGTGACAGCCCTGCCAGAGTTAAGGTTTAGATCAGGCCTGTGTTTGAAGCTGGTCTTTCCTAACTGCTCTAAAATCAGCGTGGTTCCTTGGATTGCCCTGACATATGATGTGGCTCCTGGGAACACAGGTTTCTATTACTGATCCATATTTGACCATTTGACTTTGCAAAAATACAAAAAAGGACAGGGGAGAAAAAATACCTCTATTATGAAACATCTTAACAACTATCATCATTTTCATACATTATTTATTTTTCTTTATTTGTCTTTTAGAGGAAATTCTTGCTAAATCTGGTAAGTTCCATTTTCCCTCTTCCTTCTACCTGGAGTACAGAGAAACACCTCCCACTAAGGGATGGGAGTTGTATGATCTTTTGAAAATTGTTTTTAATGTGGAACCTTAACATTTTATTTCTACACATTTAAGAATCTGATTAAAAAACTAGAAATAAATAAGTTAAAAGGTCTTGTTAGAAATGTTTGCTGACACCTCTTCTTGCTGACACCTCCACAAGCTGTTTTGTTTTCAAATATAGCAATATTTGAAATGTATTCATTGTTATGTTTTTTAAATGTGTGAGAGATTGAAGAGATGAATGAAAAGCATAGTTCCACTTTTTCTACAATGAACTGGAAAAAGTATAGCTATATATATAGCACCACTTAAGAGCTTAAAATAAGAGTCTAGCTAAGGCTTGGTCTACACATGAAAATTCTATCAGTGTAGCTACATTGGTCGGGGTATGAAAGTCTTCCAGGCCAGTGGAAGAGTGCTTCCATCACCTTAGCTAACATCATTCCCCCTTGTGCTCCGGGGGGAAAGGGGGCTGCACACTCCGGCAGATCAAAGCAAGTTCGATATAACGCGGTTTCACCTATAACGCGGTAGGATTTTTTTCGCTCCCGAGGACAGCATTATATCGAGGTAGAGGTGTATCTGACTGATTTGCAGAATATTGGCTAAATCAGCTAGGGAGAGAAACCTTTCTCTAGACATTGCCCTTCCAGAGATCTGCTTTGTTGGTGGAAGAAACTGTTGTTCTGAGATTATTTATTATTATACCCAGGGATTTCAAAGGAGTTTGAATCCTCCTTTTATCTCTGGCACTAAGTTCACTTTGAAGCTCAGAAGCAAACTCTGAGTGCACCTCAGACTGCTGTAGGAAACAAACAGGATGGTGGGAAAAAGGTCTGGGATAAGTTTAAAGAATTATCATTAGTGCAGCCCTGTGGGTTTGGGTGAAATATAACACACCCAGAGCCTTCTGCACTCAGGCCCAGATCCACAAAGGAACTTGGGCACTATGCCTAACTTTCAGCTAGCCCCTCCCCTCCCCCCCCGTGGCATCTACAAAGCCTCAGTCAGGCACCTAGGCCCCTGATACCATGTGTGGGGAGACGTGAGGCCTATGAATGTGATTCACACAAACTAGGCAATGAGAGATGCTCAGAAGTGGAGTGTGACCCTTGCTGGAGAAACACAGCCCAGCCCTGGACAGTGCTGCAGCGGCGTGGCTCCAGCAGGGCCTGAGCTCCCGCCGCTCGGCCGCAACTCGCAAGCCCGCCCCTTACCTCGCGGCTCTGAGCGGGAGGAGCTCAGGCCCCGCCCGAGCCATGCCGCTGCAGCGCTGTCCAGGGCTGCTCCTGGATGCGGCGCGCCGTGGCGCTGGGGGATGGGGGAAGGCAGAGGCGGGGGGGAGCCTATGACGTTCTCGTGGGGGCCCCTGCGGGGCCTGGGGCAAATTGCCCCACTTGCCCCCCCAGGCAGCCCTGGCTATAGGAAAGAGAAGACGTGAGGGAGGAAGAGGACACAGGAAGTGAGGGGCAAAGTCTCACATCCCAGGTGGTGGTGGGTTTTAGCCAGACCCAATGGAGGTAGTGATGTCATCTGGGTCCCACATTCTGGCCTGGTCTGGTCAGGTGCCTTTCAGGCTCAGGATGACAAAGATCCAACGGTGTCATGGGGGATCCCGGGGTTCCAGGGGACAGTGGGGGTGGCAGCCATGATGATGCAGCTCACTCCATTCAGTCACCCCTCCCCCCATCAGCAGTGAGTCTCAGACTCTCCTGCCACAGGCTTTTCTTTCAAGAACCCCACAGGGAAGGGAGAGGTGGAATAGCTCTGTTCACTCATTATATTGTCCACCAATTACACCCAGTTTCTGACACACCAATTTTGGTCTCCTTAGTACCAGTCCCACACGTCGCTTGTTCACCAGGCATGAGCTTAACTCAATCCTTTAGTTATAGCAGGAGGTCTCTGTCTGAGCTATTTCAGTCTGTTTCACTCCCCTTTCAACCCCTTTCCTCTCAACTAGGGTGACCAGATGTCCCGATTTTATAGGGACAGTCCTGATTTTTGGGACATTTTCTTATATAGGCTCCTATTACCCCCCACCCCTGGTCCCGTTTTTCACATTTGCTCTCTGGTCACCCTACTTTCAACATTTATTACCATGGGTTACTGTGACTTTTGATGAGCTCTCACTCAGGTCTGCCAGCGGCGCTCACAGTCAGGGTCAGCCTGTAGGGACAGTTATCACAACGGGGGTTGAAGGGAGGGGGGGTTTCTGCCTTCACCCCTTGGTGAGAAGACGAATATGGGGAATGAAGGGACGGCAAGGGGGACCCACCTGTCACTGAAAGGGGGGTTCATGACAAGTACAGTTATAATAGTTTTCAGTCTTATAACACATTTACGATCTTTTCAACTTAAAATTACCTATCCCCTCCCCATTCTCTGCCCCCTATTTCAGCTCCTACTGTCCTCTACTGCAGTCCTTCCCCTTCCCCCCACTCCCTACCCCCCCCCTTCAGCTGCTGTCCCCCTTCCTGTCCCGAGGTTTTTTAACCCATTCCCTTGAATTCCCCACAGTGCATGCGACTCTGGATCCAGACACAGCTCATCCTGAACTCATCCTGTCTGAGGATCGGCGGGGTGTGAGATGGGGAGACACACGGCAGGACCTGCCCAACAATCCTGAGCGATTTGATCGTTGGCACTGTGTGCTGGGCTCTCCAGGGTTCACCACGGGGAGTTGGTACTGGGAGGTGGAGGTGGGGGATGAGGAATTCTGGGCCATCGGGGTGGCCAGGGAGTCTGTGTGGAGGAAAGGCTGGATCGGCATTTCCCCTGAGGAGGGGATCTGGGCCATGAATTGGTGGGGATGGGTGTCTAACGTTCAACCTGCCCCTCAGAGCACCCTGCCCCAGAGCAGCTGGCACCGGCAGGTTCGGGTCTGTCTGGACTATGAACAGGGGCAGGTGGCATTTTTCAGTGCTGATAATGAGGCCCCGATCTTCACTTTCACTGAGGCCTCCTTCGCTGGGGAGAGAATCCGTCCTTTCTTTCAGATGAACTCCCAGCTCAGACTGTGTCCCTGAGATGGAGGGACGGGGGTGACATTCACCCAGGGCCGTCCTTAGGCATACTCAGCATACACAGCTGTGTAGGGCACCGGAAAATTCGGGGCACCTCCTGGGTCTTAGTGTCCACCCCCCCACCTTCCTATCCCTGTTCTGACCCTTCCTGCAGGCTCCCACAGCTGGCTGCTGCAGCGTGGTGTCTCTTACTCCGGAAGGGAGCTAGTAACTTAAAAGTGAAAAAGCCTCCAGCCTGCCAATCCTATTAGCACAACATTGAAACTGTTAAAGAGCCATTCCAGTGGTAATGAAGCCATTTAACAGGCATTTGCCAACCCCTAGGTATATACTGTCAGGGTACGTCTATACTTACTTCCTGGTCCGGATGTAAGCGATCGATCTTCTGGGATCGATCCCGGAAGTGTTTGCCGTCGACGCCGGTACTCCAGCTCGGCGAGAGGAGTACGTGGCATCGACAGGGGAGCCTGCCTGCCGCGTCTGGACCCGCGGTAAGTTCGGACTAAGGTACTTCGAATTCAGCTACGTTATTAGCGTACCTTAGTCCGAAGTGGGGGGGTTAGTGTGGACCAGGTCTCAGTTTCTGAATTTACTGACAAAAACAGTTGTGCATTACTGTAATATTTACTCAGAATATGTTAGTCTACGGGACCTTATTTTTAAAGCAAATTTTAAACTATTTCATTAGAAGATTGCTGAAGATTATGAAATCACATCTCTAAAAAATCCTTGCATAGAGTTTTAGATCCACGATCTGAGTATTCACCTTTAGCCTCACATGCTTGGCTCTTCAGACATATAGTTTTTAAAATAAATCCTTCAAAAGACCACTCTTATCTAAAATACATATTTTAATTTTAGTTACTATAGTACAAAAAACTTGCTTCCAAAGTCTCCCTGTCCTTTCTGTCCATCCCTTTCTCCCTTCACCCCCCTGTTGAAGAGAGGCTAGCCCTTAAAGGGACAACGCTTTCCTTCCAGATAGCTGGACAAACAAGTTTCCCTTTCTTTACCTCTGAACTATTTGATGAACTAGTTTTAAGAGAACCCTCCAGCACAATCAGTACCTTAGTAAGATTTAAAATCCTTTGTTATGCCTAAAATCTTTGGAAACATAAAGTTGGTGAAATTTCATAAACATGTCTGGTTATGGAGATAACACAAAATAAATTAGTGTTCCCTTTTTCTAAAAGCAATGAACATTGTTATGAACATACTAAACCTCTGTGACTGATTAATTTAAAATAATGTCTTTGTTTCAGTCAATTAAAAATGTAGTAATCTAGAACGATTACTTTATGATCTGTTGAACCGTAATATCCTGTTGGATTGTCTCTGCTATCATTGTGTGTGAAGTTATGAGGTATTGCCTTTTGTGTTACTGAAATATGTCATGGGGTTGGGAGATGCCCAAAGCCAGCCTTTCAGTAGGGACAAAGGAGCAGCCATCAGTGGCCAGACAGGAGTTAAGGGCTCATCAACACTCAATCCACTATCCCAGAGACTTTTCGGAGAAGGCACGTATGCCATGGGGATACGCTAACCCACGTCACAGCAAGAATCTTTCGAGCAGCCGGAAAAAAGTATAAAAGAGGAAGAGTGACATCATTACTTGGCCTCTCTCCCCGCTCAGCTCAACACCTGGAAGATTGTCTGAAAGACAAAGGCTTTGTCAACACCACTTCTGTTGGTAAAATTTCTGTCGGTCAGGGGTGCGAAAAAAGAAAGCCCTGACAGACAACTGTCACAGACAGAAGTGCTGATATGGACAGCGCTATGTTGGCAGTAGAGGCTCTCCTGCAGAAATAGCTAACGCCGCTCATTGGGGGTGGTTTAATCATGCCAGCAGGAGAACTCTCTCCTATCGGCAAAGCGTGGCTACATGGGAGACCTTACAGCGGCACATCTGTAGCGGTACAGCTGTGCCGCTGTAAGGTCCGTAGTGTAGCCGAAGACTTTGAAGGAGGGAGTTTGGTCCCAAGCTGGAAAGGGGTTCAGTCTGTGTATTGGAGAACTGGAAGCTGCTTGTACCAGCTCTTAGGGTGAGACACTGCTTGATTCAAATCTTGCTTAGCCTCTTTAAGTTAGAATTAAGACCTCTGCATCTGCTACTTATAATCACTTAAATCAACTGTTCTGTAGTTAATAAACCTGTTTGATATGTTACCTCAAACAGTGTGTTTTGTTTGACGTGCTTGGGGAATTGCAGCTCAGACTACAAAGGCTGATGTGTGTCCATTCCACACTGAGGGTGTGGTGAACTAGGTAATGAGCTTACACTGGCTAGGCTGCTGACAAGTGCACAATGGTACAATCCTGGGGTGCAAGGCTGGGGAGCTGGGGGGAATTGACTGGAGCCTCCCTACTATGGCTCATGAGTGGCTGGGAGAGTATTCATGTAATGCAGTTGGGTGATGTTGTAGGAGCAGCAGTGATCTGTATGCTATGTATAATCTGTATGCTCAAAAGGTCTGTTACACTTTCCCCCACCCCTCCCTCCTGGAATGCTTGTGGGATGAATGGATTGGTTGAACAGCTGGAAGATCAGGAGAGCTCCCAGGTAGACTCATAGACTTTAAGGTCAGAAGGGACCAGTATGATCATCTAGTCTGACCTCCCGCATGATGCAGGCCACAAAAGCTGACCCACCCCCTTTCCCTTGACTCAGCTGTTGAAGTCCCCGAATCCTGTGATTTAAGGACTTCAAGTCGCAGAGAATCCTCCAGCTAGCGACCCCCGCCCCATGCTGCGGAGGAAGGCGAAAAACCTCCAGGGCCTCTGCCAATCTACCCTGGAGGAAAATTCCTTCCCGACCCCAAATATGGCAATCAGTAGAACCCCAAGCATGCAGGCAAGATTCTCTAGCCAGACCCTCATTGACCATTGATACTATTTACCAGTGATGGCACGCTGTTGATTAATTGACTAAAATCATGTTATCCCATCAAACCATCCCCTCCATAAACTTATCAAGCTTAATCTTAAAGCCAAAGAGGTCTTTCTCCCCCACTGTTTCCCTCGGAAGGCTGTTCCAAAATTTCACCCCTCTGATGGTTAGAAACCTTTGTCTAATTTCAAGCCTAAACTTCCCCACCACGAGTTTATATCCATTCCTTCTCGTGTCCACATTAGTACTGAGCTGAAATAATTCCTCTCCCTCCCTGGAATTTATCCCTCTGATATATTTAAAGAGAGCAATCATATCCCCCCTCAGCCTTCTTTTGGTTAGGGTAAACAAACCGAGCTCCTCGAGTCTCCTTTCATACGACAGGTTTCCATTCCTCTGATCATCCTAGTGGCCCTTCTCTGTACCCATTCCAGTTTGAGTTCCCTTTTAAACATGGGAGACAAGAACTTGCACACAGTACTCCAAATGAGGTCTCACCAGTGCCTTGTATAACGGAAGCAGCACCTCCTTATCCCTACCAGATATACCTCGCCTAATGCATCTCAAGACTGCATTAGCTTTTTTCACGGCCACGTCACATTGCCGACTCATAGT
Source organism: Chrysemys picta bellii (assembly GCF_011386835.1). Lineage (NCBI taxonomy): Eukaryota > Metazoa > Chordata > Testudines > Emydidae > Chrysemys > Chrysemys picta. Next base: position 125,802 of record NW_027052833.1, read on the forward strand.
CATCCTGCGGTCAACCAGGACTCCGAGGTCTTTCTCCTCCTCCGTTACTTCCAACCGATGCGTCCCCAGCTTATAACTAAAATTCTTGTTAGTCATCCCTAAATGCATCACCTTACACTTTTCACTATTAAATTTCATCCTATTTCTATTACTCCAATTTACAAGGTCATCCAAGTCTCCCTGCAGAATATCCCAATCCTTCTCCGAATTGGCAATACCTCCCAACTTTGTGTCATCCACAAACTTTATCAGCCCACTCCTACATTTGGTTCCGAGGTCAGTAATAAATAGATTAAATAAAATGGGACCCAAAACCGAACCTTGAGGAACTCCACTGGTGACCTCCCTCCAACCTGACAGTTCACCTTTCAGTATGACCCACTGCAGTCTCCCCTTTAACCAGTTCCTTATCCACCTCTGGATTTTCATATCGATCTCCATCTTTTCCAATTTAACCAATAATTCCTCGTGCGGTACCGTATCAAATGCTTTACTGAAATCGAGGTATATTAGGTCCACTGCATTTTCCTTATCTAAAAAGTCTGTTACTTTCTCAAAGAAGGAGATCAGGCTGGTTTGGCACGATCTGCCTTTCGTAAAACCATGTTGTAATTTGTCGCAATTGCCATTGACCTCAAGGTCCTTAACTACTTTCTCCTTCAAAATTTTTTCCAGGACCTTACATACTACAGATGTTAAACTAACAGGCCTGTAGTTACCCAGGTCACTTTTTTTCCCTTTCTTGAAAATAGGAACCACATTAGCTATTCTCCAGTCCAACGGTACCACCCCCGAGTTTGGTCTAAATCTCTTTCCTACTAACCGTTTTCCCTTTCTCGGGATACAGGCCTCCGACAGCTCCTGCAACTTCAACTTAAAATAATCCCAGGCGCCATCCGCCTTTAGATCCATAAATATGTTAGCCCAATCCACTTCCCTTACCAGTCCCCTTAATTTATTAAAATTAGCCTTTTTGAAATTGTAAACCCTAGTCTCTGATATAATTCTGTTAATCTTTCCATTTAGTTTAAATCGAATTAGCTCATGATCACTCAAGCCAAGGTTGTCCCCTACAACCATTTCCTCAACGAGGTCCTCACTACTCACCAAAACCAAATCTAAAATGGCCTCCCCCCTCGTCGGTTCAGCTACTACTTGATGAAGGAATTCATCAGCTAGCACGTCTAGCAACATCTGAGCCCTATTATTGTTGCTAGCATTTGTCCCCCAATCTATATCCGGGAAGTTAAAGTCTCCCATGATTACACAGTTCCTATTAGTATTTACTTCCCTAAAAACATTAAATAGTTCTCTGTCCATATCCAGGGTAGTCCCGGCGGTCTATAGCACACCCCAAGCACTATCCCGGGGAGGCTCTAGTAGTTCTTTTACCCAGTGTGAGTATTGCCCAGACAGACTCCGTCTTATCCATTCCATCAGTTATTATTTCTTTACAGTTTACCTCATACAATGCTACCCCCCCACACCTTTACCTTTGTTCCTATCGTTCCTAAACAGCACATACCCTTCCATATCTGTACTCCAGTCATGACTACTGTTCCACCAGGTTTCGGTTATTCCTACGATATCCGGTTTCATTTCTCGGACCAGGAGCTCCAATTCCTCCATTTTGTTACCTAGGCTTCTCACATTGGTGTATAAACATCTTAATGTATGCCGTTTAGCCTGTCTCCCATCAGTTATGCAATTTGGTACGGACCCCTTGCTGTTCATCCCCCCTCTCCTTCTTATAGCCGGGGGGAAGGGTTTGGACATATCTGTTCTTATCTCATCACCCTCCTTTTCAATGTTGGAATCTGGCGTGGAGATTAACTGGACATCTCCCAACCGTCTCTCCCAGATTCCTAGTTTAAAGCTCTTTTGATGAGATGAGCCAGCGTCCCTCCCAGAAGTCTATTTCCTTCCCTACTCAGGTGAAGTCCATCCCGTGAGAACAGTTGTCTGTCCCCGAAAGCCTCCCAGTGACCATACATCCCAAAGCCCTCCTTATAGCACTACTCCCTTAGCCAGCTATTTATCCTCACAATCCTGTCAGCCCTTTGCTGCCCTTCTCTAGGAACAGGCAGAATCCCACTGAAGATGATCTGAGCCTCGATTTCCTTGAGCGTCTTCCCCAGTCTGGCATAATCTCCCTTGATTCTCTCTAACGAGAACCTAGCTGTGTCATTTGTTCCTACGTGAAGGATTATCAAGGGGTTCTTACCTGCTCCTTTTAGGATCCTTTTCAACCGCAGGTCCACATCCCGTATCTTAGCACCCGGTAGACAGCACACCCTTCTGTTCTCTGGGTCCGCCCTGGTCACAGGCCTGTCTAACCTCCTCAGTAAGGAGTCCCCAATCACGTAAACCTGCCTTTGCCTGGTGACAGTGCGATCTACTAATCTATCCTCTGTTCCCTCTAGTCATAACCCGTGTCCGTTCCTATTTTCCTTTATACTCCCCCTTGTGCCATCCTGTATCCTCCCGGGGCCCAGATTTGGTGCTGTCTCCATCAACTCCTCCCCTCTCTCTATTGGGCTAGCTGCTCTTCTCTTCTTCCTCACCCTCCCACCTTCAGTTACCACCTGCTGCCCCCCCTCCTCGCTATCCAAACACCCAAACTTGTTCCTGAGTTCTATTTCCCCTTCACTAGCCCTCCTTTTCCTTGGCCTGCTTCTCATGGTCACATGCTTCCACTGCCCTTGTTCTCCCTCAGATATTCCCCCTCACAGACCTTAGCCCCTGCTTCCACCTGAACCCCTGAGCATTCCCCTTCAGCCCCTCCTTGCCTTTCCTCCATCAGCTGCTCAAACCCCCTTCTAAACTCTACCCGGGTATCTACCTGCATCTCCAACCCTCGGATCTTTTCTTCCAGCAGCTCTATTAGACGGCACTTCATACAGACATACCTCTGTTTAGGCTTCCCCCTTCTAGTACCATGTACATACCGCAGCTTCCACATGCAATCATCTGCATTGTGTCCCCTGCTGCTTGGCTCATGGCCGCTGTAGTCTCTGCCCAGTGCACCTGGGGAAACAGAGCACACGGGACACCGCGCCCTCCTGCCTCCCCTTCCACCTCCCCCTGCAAACTCCCACTCAAACTCCCCAGTTAGCAGCCCTGTTCACTGCCTCCTGTGCCGCTGCCTGGCTGGGCGGCTGCTTTTATAGGCCCCCTAATCAGCCAAGCTCCGCCCCCTACTCAGGGCTCGGCTGCCCTCCCAGCACAGTGCCCCTACAGGCCTCTACACACACAAGCACTACAAAGACAGACGCAAGTACAGATACCTTCTCCTCCAATGAGACTCCCACTCAAACTCCCCTGTTTGCTGCCTCCTGTGCCGCTGCTCACAGCTGTGCCGCTGCCTGGCTGGCGGCCGCTTTTATAGGCCCCCTAATCAGTCAAGCCTCCGCCCCCAAGCTCCACAAGGTGTCTGGGACTCTAATTAGGCAGCGTTCACACACCCAATGCATGGACACTGCATGGACACTGGCTGAGGTGGAGTGTGACCAACCAGATGCAGCCAAGTCATCTCTAGTCACAGGCCATGAGGAGCAGGTCCTTAAAAGGGGAAGGGGCCATGTGCTCAGCAGTGCACTCACAAGCTTGTACCTCCCGTGAAGGCCCTTCGCCCGGACCGCCTGGCCAGTGGTTCACCGCATTGCATTCCATCATGCCTCGGGAAGACTTACCTTCATCGCACAATCCATCGCTATGCTGTGGGACACTTACGTTGAAGGATCCTGACATCTCCAGTGCCATGCCTGTCCTGGGAGCATGAGTATGCAAGTGTGAATGTGACACCACCCTCTATTTTGAGCTTAGCTATCAATATAATAAACGTACTGCTTTCTGCCAAACTCTGGTGGGTCATTAGTCCTCCCTAAGCTCACTAGCTGACCCAATTTCGGGTAACAGGTGTGTCCCTGCCTGTGGATGGCTGTGTGAGTGCAGGGCCTGTCCGAGGCTTGTAGCTTGACATTAGCACCGCAGTGTGAGGGACGGCCCAGGCAGGTGGGGTTGGAGGGCTCAGCAGTCCCACAGTCCACGTTACACCTCAGGGACCCCGTTACAACCTCCCACCATGGGTGTGGGGGGAGGCATTGAGCAATGCTTCAGCTGCTGCCTCTGCAATTGGCTCACAGTTGCTAGCATTCACTCGCTGCTGTCACCCACCACTGCTGTTGTTCACTCTGCTGCTCCACCCATTTTTGTCATGGCCCGCTGCTGCCACCACTTTCTCCGCTGCCACATTCGGAGGTTCTGTCACTTACCCAGCTCTCAGGGATTTCAGCCAGTAGTGGGGAACCTCCCTGCTGGTGCAGGCTGGACAGTCCCTTTCACTGTAACATGGCCCCACACCAGGTCTAAGGCTCAGCACCTACAGCTGGTTAGCAGTGATTGCAGGGGTAGTGACCACGGAACAAAACAAGGGCTCACCACTGAGACTAACCAGCTCTGTCTTTAAACAAGGGAGAGACCACTCTTAGCCAGAGCCCACACCACCAGAAAAGAATTCCCGCCTCCACCCTTGTCTCTCTTTCACTGGGATTTGGCAACTCTACCCCCTGCTTAGCAAGTGAGAATCCCTGCGTGACCCACTCAGTCAGGGGCCTGCAAATCACAGTTCTGATGCCCTTTGCTCACACACTCAGGATAACAACATTTCATTGCCCTTCCACTCAAATACTAGAGTGATTTGTAACCCAAAACCAGCCAAAACTGATCATTTTGGCAGAGCAGCTCCCTCTGCTGCATGCCTAGGCAGTGTAGGTGTGTCTGTGCAAATACAATCTGCTCCTGAAGTCTTTTCCCCCCAGGAGCAGTCAATGGGCAGATGATGGCGGGCCAAATCCGGACCACCAGATGTTTTTGAACAGACCCAAAATCTTATAATTATCATTGTTGTTATAATGTCTTTATTATTTTCTCCGGAGTCTGGACCTTGACTATACCTTGACCAAGAAATTTGGCCCTTGACAAAAAATAATTGACTACTCCTGTTCCAGCTCATCACTAGAAATCAGAGAAGAGCTCATTCATTCAGACTCTGCTTACATCACCATTCTCACTTTTGCTATCACACTTGCTGGTGTGCAGTCTGGGTCTAACTGAAGCTGTGTTGATCAGTCAGTGTCTCTTATAACTAGCTAGGGTGACCAGATCACCAAAGACAAATATCGGGACGCGGGGGGGGGGGGGGGTGACGTGGGGGGGGCATGGCGGGGGGCGGGGCCAAAAAAAAAAAAAAACCCTTCCTCCGCAAGCGCTGGAGGGAGGCCCGGGAGACTCAGGGGAAGCGCGGGGCCGGGGTAGTGAGAGTCCGGCCTGGCCCCGAGCAGGCAGGACTCAGTTGGGTGGTAGGGCGAGGAGGGGGGCGGCCCGCGGGGCCAGGCGGCGGCTGTTCTCACCCCCGGCCATCGGGACTCGGGAGCAGCCGCTGCTGCAGCTCCCACTGCCGCGGGGGAGGAAGCAGCCATGGCACTTGGCGGCTGCGGCTCTGGCGCCCCCGAACCCCCCGAGCCGGGGCCTGCTGCGGGAACCCAGCAGCGCGCACGCTGCGCCCAGCCCCTGGCCAGTCGCGTCTGGGCTGCTGCCCAGCTGGTGCTATCGCGCGGCGGCCCCGGAGCGGCACTGGCTACTGTCGGAAGACAGGATACTGGACTAGATGGACCTTTGGTTTGACCCATCTGGGTAGGAGGTTCTTGGCATCATTTACTCCCCCTGATTAATGAAGCTCCACCGCCCTCCTGGGAGGTAGGAATTCTACCCATTGGACACCTGGGGAAACTGAAGCCCAGAGAGCTCCGTGACTTGCCCCAGCCTGCACGGTGGGGCAGGGTTACCATCGAACCCAGGAGAACACCCTGGCCAGGGCTCCTAGAACCAACGCTGCCTATTGGGGAGTCTGACTGTGTTGCCCTTCAGTTGTTGCTGCTGGGAATTCTCAGCCAGGCTGTGACGAGGCGATTCTGGCGGGACCCAACGGAGAGTGCCAGTTCAGGACAAATCGCTTCAAGCAGGGCACTTACAGCCCAGGGCTGGGGTCTTCCCACCTCTCAGGCAAACCAAACCAGCCAGACAGAGAGGACTTTGGTTTTTCTCCACTGGCTAACCACAAGTCACACCAGCAATTCCCTTAGACACTCCAGTTTCCCAGTATCACTACCAGTGCCACTCGTTATGGGGATGAATGGTTATGAAAACCAATACCCCTGTCATAACTATAAAGGGAAGGGTAACAGCTGTCCTGTGTACAGTACTATAAAATCCCTCCTGGCCAGAGACTCCAAAATCCTTTTCCCTGTAAAGGGTTAAGAAGCTCAGGTAACCTGGCTGGCATCTGACCTAAAGGACCAATAAGGGGACAAGATACTTTCAAATCTTGGGGGGGGGGGGAAGGTTGTTGTTTGTGTTCTTTGTTTGGGAGTGTGTTCGTTCTCGGGACTGAGAGGGACCAGACATCAATCCAGGTTCTCCACATCTTTCTAAACAAGTCTCTCCTATTTCAAACTTGTAAGTAAATAGCCAGGCAAGGCGTGTTAGTTTTCCTTTGTTTTCTCAACTTGTAAATGTACCTTTTACTAGAGTGTTTATCTTTGTTTGCTGTACTTTGAACCTAAAACTAGAGGGGAGTCCTCTGAGCTCTTTAAGTTTGATTACCCTGTAAGGTTAATTTCCATACTGATTTTACAGAGATGATTTTTACCTTTTTCTTTAATTAAAAACCTTCTTTTTAAGAACCTGATTGATTTTTCCTTGTTTTAAAATCCAAGGGGTTTGGATCTTGATTCACCAGGAGTTGGTGGGAGGAAGGAGGGGAATGGTTAATTTCTCCTTGTTTTAGATCCAAGGGGATTGGATCTGTGTTCACCAGGAGTTGGTGGGAGGAAGGAGGGGGGATGGTTAATTTCTCCTTGTTTTAAAATCCAAGGGGTTTGGATCTGTATTCACCAGGGAATTGGTGAAGGTTTTTCAAGGCTTCTCAGAAAGGGAAAAATTGAAATGGTGGCAGCGGAACCAGAGCTAAGCTGGTAGTTAAGCTTAGAAGTTTTCATGCAGGCCCCTACATTTGTACCCTAAAGTTCAAAGTGGGGATCCAGCCTTGACATGGTGGTAGAGTGGTGGGATCATTTTAAACCCAAAAGCCAGTGAGATTTTTTTTTCCTTCTAGCTGCTTGGAAAGCCGAGCTGGAGGTAGATAGATGCATATCTTATCTCTCCTTGCCTGAAGGCAGAGGTGTTAAGTTTTTTTAACAGGTCCTTTGTTAAGAGAAGTGTTCAAATGGGCAAACAAAGGGAAAGGGAATTTAGAAGCTGAATTGTTTTTTTTTCTTTTTACATCCTCGGGAGTAGCTAGTTAGAAAGTCTCTGTTAACTCAGCAGCAGCCAGAGCTGAGAGCTTCCCAGTTTCAGTCAACTGCAGAGGGGGTGACCCAGCACAAAAAAACAGGAAAATGACTACAAAAGAAGAAAAAGCCAAAGAGGAGGCCCACAAGAGAGCTATGGAGCTGAAAGAAAAAGAGATAGAGCTGAGAGACAGAGAAGAGAAAGCCAAAGAGGAGGCCCACAAGAGAGAGATGGAGATGAAAGAAAAAGAGATGGAGGAGAGAGAAAAAGAAAGGAAACATGAACTGGAACTAGCCAAGGCTAAGCAAGCTTTCACACCCATCCCTGTTCCTGAGCCGTCCACCAGGGCCCCGGCTGTGTTACCAGAGACCCAGACAAAGGTGGTGGAACAGGATCCCCTGCCAACGACTGCAACAGCCGTAGTGGATCCAATCCCAGAGACCCAGCCAAAGCCAGTCCCAGAACCGGAACTGGCAACGCAACCAGCACCAGGACCATTGCCAGCACTGAGTCCAGCGCTTGCAAACCCGTCTACAACTCCAACGCCAGAGGGCACCAGCGAGCCTGACCTGGCGGAAGCAGCAGATAACCCTACCCAAGAGGCTCAGCCAGAGCCTGAGATACCACATAGTGCACCAGCGGACCACAGTCAATGGAAACAGCCCCAGCACCTGCATCACTTCCAGAGGGACCAAGCCCCAGTCCACAGTCCAAGGAGGAACTGATGTCTCCAGCATCAAGGGAACAGTTCCAGGCTGAGCAGGAAGCAGATGACAGCCTTCAGAAAGCTTGGGTGGCGGCACGGAGCACCCCAACGCCTCTCAGCTCTTCGAACCAATCCCGGTTTGTTGCAGAACAAGGACTTTTATACAAGGAGACTCTTTCTGGTGGGCACCAGGAAGATTGGCATCCTCAAAGACAGTTGGTAGTTCCCACTAAGTATCGGGTAAAGCTCTTGAGCTTAGCCCATGATCATCCCAGTGGCCATTCTGGGGTGAACAGAACCAAAGACCGGTTGGGGAAGTCCTTCCACTGGGAGGGAATGGGCAAGGACGTTGCTAAATATGTCCGGTCTTGTGAGGTGTGCCAACGAGTGGGAAAGCCCCAAGACCAGGTTAAAGCCCCTCTCCAGCCACTACGCATAATTGAGGTCCCATTTCAGCGCGTAGCTGTGGATATTCTGGGTCCTTTCCCAAAGAAGACACCCAGAGGAAAGCAGTACGTACTGACTTTCATGGATTTTGCTACCCGATGGCCGGAAGCAGTACCCTTAAGCAACACCTGGGCTAAAAGTGTGTGCCAGGCATTAACAGACATTTTTGCCAGGGTAGGTTGGCCCTCCGACATCCTTACAGATTCGGGAACTAATTTCCTGGCAGGGACCATGGAAAACCTGTGGGAAGCTCATGGGGTGAATCACTTGGTTGCCACCCCTTACCACCATGAAACCAATGGCCTGGTGGAGAGGTTTAATGGAACTTTGGGGGCCATGATACGTAAATTCGTAAATGAACACTCCAATGATTGGGACCTAGTGTTGCAGCAGTTGCTTTTTGCCTACAGGGCTGTACCACATCCCAGTTTAGGGTTTTCACCATTTGAACTTGTGTATGGCCGCGAGGTTAAGGGGCCATTACAGTTGGTAAAGCAGCAATGGGAGGGGTTTACGCCTTCTCCAGGAACTAACATTCTAGACTTTGTAAGCAACCTACAAAGCACCCTCTGACACTCTTTAGCCCTTGCTAAAGAAAACCTAAAGAATGCTCAGGAAGAGCAAAAGGCCTGGTATGATAAACATTCCAGAGAACGGTCCTTCAAAGTAGGAGACCAAGTCATGGTCTTAAAGGCGCTCCAGGCCCATAAAATGGAAGCATCGTGGGAAGGACCATTCACGGTCCAGGAGCGCCTAGAAGCTGTTAACAATCTCATAGCCTCCCCCACCTCCAACATAAAGCCTAAGGTATACCATGTTAATTCCCTTAAGCCCTTTTATTCCAGAGAATTAAACGTTTGCCAGTTTACAGCCCAGGAAACAGATGACGTGGAGTGGCCTGAAGGTGTCTACTACGAAGAAAAAAAGGATGGTGGCGTAGAAGAGGTGAACCTCTCCACGACCCTTGGACGTCTGCAGCGACAGCAGATCAAGGAGCTGTGCACAAGCTTTGCACCAATTTTCTCAGCCACTCCAGGCTGGACAGAACGGGCATACCACTCCATTGACACAGGTAATGCTCACCCTATTAGAACCCCACCCTACCGGGAGTCACCTCATGCCAAAACTGCTATACAAAGGAGATCCAGGACATGCTACAGATGGGTATAAGCCGCCCCACTAAGAGTGCATGGGCATCTCCAGTGGTTCTAGTTCCCAAACCAGATGGGGAAATACGCTTTTGCGTGGACTACCGTAAGCTAAATGCTGTAACTCGTCCTGACAACTATCCAATGCCACGCACAGATGAGCTATTGAAGAAATTGGGACATGCCCAATTCATCTCTACTTTAAACTTAACTAAGGGGTACTGGCAAGTACCACTAGATGAACCCGCTAAGGAAAGGTCAGCCTTCGTCACCCAGGCAGGGGTGTATGAATTCAATGTACTCCCTTTCGGGTTGCGAAATGCACCCGCCACCTTCCAAAAACTTGTAGATGGTCTCCTAGCGGGATTGGGAGAATCTGCAGTTGCCTACCTCAGTAATGTGGCCATTTTTTCTGATTCATGGGCAGAGCACATGGAGCACCTGAAAAAAGTTTTCGAGCGCATCCAGCAGGCAGAACTAACTGTTAAGGCTAAAAAGTGTCAAATAGGCCAAAACAGAGTAACTTACCTGGGGCACCAGGTGGGTCAAGAAACTATAAATCCCCTACAGGCCAAAGTGGATGCTATCCAAAAGTGGCCGGTTCCAAAGTCTAAAAAACAGGTCCAATCCTTCTTAGGCTTGGCTGGATATTATAGGCAATTTGTACCCCACTACAGCCAAATCGCCGCCCCGCTGACAGACCTAACCAAAAAGAAACAGCCAAATGCAGTTCAGTGGACTGATGAGTGTCAAAAGGCCTTTAACCAGCGTAAGGCAACACTCATGTCTGACCCTGTACTAAGGGCCCCAAACTTTAACAAACCGTTCCTAGTAACCACAAATGCGTCCGAGCGAGGCGTGGGAGCAGTTTTAATGCAGGAAGGACCGGATCAAAAATTCCATCCTGTCAGTAAGAAACTGTCTGAGAGGGAAAGCCATTGGTCAATCAGCAAAAAGAAATGCTATGCCATTGTGTACGCGCTGGAAAAGCTACGCCCATATGTTTGGGAACGGCGTTTCCAACTACAAACAGACCATGCTGCGCTACAGTGGCTTCATACCGCCAAGGGAAATAACAAAAAACTTCTTCGGTGAAGTTTAGCTCTCCAAAATTTTAATTTTAAAATACAACACATTTCAGGAGCTTCTAACAAAGTGGCTAATGCACTCTCCCGGAAAAGTTTCCCAGAGTTAACTGATTAACAATTGTTCTTAAAATAAAACATATTGTTAGTTTTTATATAATCAGTAGTATGTCTAAAGGTACATGTGTCTTATTAACTCTGTTTTCTCCTAAAACTCCAGAAAAAAATCACAGCCAGTGTGAAACCAAACGTCCAACACTATCTGTGATTTGGGGGGCGTGTCATAACTATAAAGGGAAGGGTAACAGCTGTCCTGTGTACAGTACTATAAAATCCCTCCTGGCCAAAGACTCCAAAATCCTTTTCCCTGTAAAGGGTTAAGAAGCTCAGGTAACCTGGCTGGCATCTGACCTAAAGGACCAATAAGGGGACAAGATACTTTCAAATCTTGGGGGGGGGGGGGGAAGGTTGTTGTTTGTGTTCTTTGTTTGGGAGTGTGTTCGTTCTCGGGACTGAGAGGGACCAGACATCAATCCAGGTTCTCCACATCTTTCTAAACAAGTCTCTCCTATTTCAAACTTGTAAGTAAATAGCCAGGCAAGGCGTGTTAGTTTTCCTTTGTTTTCTCAACTTGTAAATGTACCTTTTACTAAAGTGTTTATCTTTGTTTGCTGTACTTTGAACCTAAGACTAGAGGGGAGTCCTCTGAGCTCTTTAAGTTTAATTACCCTGTAAGGTTAATTTCCATACTAATTTTACAAAGATAATTTTTACCTTTTTCTTTAATTAAAAACCTTCTTTTTAAGAACCTGATTGATTTTTCCTTGTTTTAAGATCCAAGGGGTTTGGATCTTAATTCACCAGGAGTTGGTGGGAGGAAGGAGGGGGGATGGTTAATTTCTCCTTGTTTTAAAATCCAAGGGGTTTGGATCTGTATTCACCAGGGAATTGGTGAAGGTTTTTCAAGGCTTCTCAGAAAGGGAAAAATTAAAATGGTGGCAGCGGAACCAGAGCTAAGCTGGTAGTTAAGCTTAAAAGTTTTCATGCAGGCCCCTACATTTGTACCCTAAAGTTCAAAGTGGGGATCCAGCCTTGACAACCCCAATAAAAGAAAAAAGTTCTCCCAATCCCAAAGGACCAAGCCCCAGACCCAGCTCAACGTCCAAATCAGAGCTTACCCACAAATCACGCTGTTGCCAATCCTTTAGAATCTAAAATCTAAAGGTTTATTCATAAAAGGAAAAAGATATAGATGAGAGCTAGAATTGGTTAAATGGAATCAATTACACACACAGTAATGGGAAAGTTCTTGGTTCAGGCTTGTAGCAATGATGGAATAAACTGCAGGTTCAAATCAAGTCTCTGGAACATCCCCAGCTGGGATGGGTCATCAGTCCTTTGTGTAGAGCTTCCATTTGTAGCAAAGTCCCTCCACGGGTAAGAAGCAGGATTGAAGACAAGATGGAGATGAGGCATCTGCCTTTTATAGTCTCTTCCAGGTGCAAGGACACCTCTTTGTCCTTACTGTGGAAAATTACAGCAAAATGGAGTTTGGAGTCACATGGGCAAGTCCCTGCATACTTTGCTGAGTCACAAGGTGTATCTGCCTTCTCTCAATGGGTCAGTTGTATAGCTGATGGTCCTTAATGGGCCATCAAGCAGGCTAGGCAGAGCTGACACCAACTTGTCTGGGGTGTCTCCCAGAAGCATAGCATAAGTTTGAAATACAGACAATATAAAGCCAATATTCATAACTTCAACTACAAAAATGAAACACACATATAGACAGCATAATCATAACCAACAAACCATAACCTCTCCATAGACCCCTTACACGACAACCTTTATACAATATTTGCTGCAGATATAGAACAGTGGTTGCAACAGTGATCTATACAGTTACAGATTATGTCAAGAACGTCACACCCCAAATGCAAAGTTGATGCAGGAAGGGATGACAAACATCCCTAACTGCATCCCAAGAGCTCCCCATCCTGGGTTCTGTCTCACTACAGCTAGTCTTGGGTTAGAAGCCGTACCAGTGTATAACAGAAATGGTTTATCAAAGTCATGTTCAATAACATGATTGAATCTCTTTACAAACTCAAGGTAAAACTTGGTTAGAACAATAGTGGATTGAATCTGCTCTTGCAGCATGGTTCCTGTATGTCTCATGTGATCTTGCCAAGAGCTAAAGAACATAGCTACTTTATTCATAAAAGCTCTGGCAAATGTTTGGAACCCAATTAACATCAAGCCAATGTAGATATTAATGTTGTTCGTAGTATAGGAATCTTGGCATTTAGCCGTG